>NC_081769.1:18088858-18381385 GCF_963082965.1 Carassius carassius | reverse complement strand
AAAACATACAGTAGCTGATTCAAAAGCTTGTTGTAGCAACGTCAGAATTACCTCCTCTTCTAGTTTCACGAAACGGTTGTCCATAAAATGCATTGCTGTTCTGTTGTAAGTAATCTTAAAGATTACTAAATGCATCTGCTTGCTGAAGACCAAATAAAGTGCTTCTGCTTTCGCCTAGAAGCACACAGCATCTTCCTGACACGGTTGCTTCAACACTAACTGTGGTTACTGAAACCACGCCTTTCTTTCCGTGAACATTTGGGCAGCATTACGCAAATATTTCCACATAGTGACGTAGACATGTGGGGGCATGTTTGAACGAGTCATTTTAGGAGGGTGAGTCTTAACTTTGATAAAGAATATCTCTTCGGTTTTAAGACTTTAGTCTTTGCAGCTTTACAGATCTTCTTCATGCACCAAGAGCTTGTAACACTCCAAAGAGAAAGGAAAACTTGAAATCGCATCATATGACCCCTTTAAATAAAAATTAACACTTTTGTTTCAAAGTCAGTTGCTGCGCTGCTTTTTGAATTGGGAAAACTGCTACATTTCTGCCATTCAGAAAGCGTCACCTGCTGGCAGAGAATGAATGTGCATTTTCAATAAGTCCATCTGCTGAAAATCTATGGTATTACATTTGGTTCAATAATAATGAACGAAACTTTATAAAACTGAACGTAACTTTTTCTAATATGCGCATCACTGAGTGGCGTCTGTACTTCCCGGTCAGAGAGCACCTGTCCATCAAAAGCTTACTATCCAATCAGAGTAGATCACTGTTAAGCCCGCCCCCACGGGAAGTTTGAATCAAAACACCAAATGAAAAACTGCGAAGCGTAAGCGAAATCTGTGGCAATGCATTCAGAATCCACAATTAGCGAAAACGAATCTTTGAAAAACATTAACAAAGAATTAAGCATATTTGAAGAGCCTGTTAAATTTGTGCGACTGAGTTCGTTTTTTTTTCATTTTCATTGTGTTTTTCTTCTTTTGTAATGGCATATTTTTTTCGAGTTTCTGAAAAAGTTACGTTCAGTTTTATAAAGTTTCGTTCATTATTATTGAACCAAATGTAATTCCAAAAAAATCAACCCAGTGCTGCAGTTGTAAATGTGAACTGGTGGATAGATAAATAGATATTGCATCATAAAAATCTAAACAATTAAGACAGTCAAATATAGGATAAGAATTCAATGGATTGATAACAATTGTTTAAATTAATTGAATAAATGGATCTTTTTTTGCCCATCCATTTTCTTAATGGCTTAGAGGCTGGAATTTGAAGTTTATCATTATATAAAACTTTTTGTTTTTGTTAAAAACCTGTATCTGAACTGTAAATCATGCTTTTTATAGTCATTGTACAGTTTTAACAGGTTACCATAGACAATGCCCTACCCTGCTCGCATTGGATTAATTTTATTTGTGCAGGTCTTAAAAGTAAATTTTAGTTTTAAAATCCTGGAGATACCCTGGCGTGTTTGTGTCACCATAGTAGCACCTATTTACAGCTTCTTCTAAGAAATGACTAAGCAGAAGAAGATGGCAAAATTAATGGACAGCCTACAGTTGATTGCTCACTTCACTTTTGTGCTTTGGATTTTGAAAAATTGGTTTTGTTTCTAAAGCACAACACATAATGGCTCATGCATCATTTGTCGCAAATGTAATGCAAAGGTTCAAAAAATGCGGAAGTCAATTTCTGCTGAAGGTGAGTGGGAATGAGATATAAATTCACTGTGCTTGGAGCACTTCAGTTAAGTTTGTCAGGAAAGTGAGACAACACATAATACATAGTTTGACCAATTCATACAGGTATTTCATCAATAGCGGTTCACTTCTGTTATTTAAAACAATTGTGTATTCACATCAGAAGTTAACTGTACCAAAGTTTGCATGTACTGCACCCCAGACTGCCCCTTTGACAGACTCGTGTATGGTTCAAAAGATCAGAAAACAGCAATCACATTATTCAAATGAACTGAACTCTGATGTCAAATGAAACCAGGTGCACACCAAAAGTGCTAGTGTGAAAGACTGCTTAGACTCATCAGTCATTATTTTTTAATTGCACAAATTAATACATTTACATAAAAAGCAACCACATTTATTTACTTATTTATATTTCTTTATAATTTGTAGATGGAGATTGCTTCATGCAAGCAGTGCTTTACAACTCTACAGTTTTGTAACTTCAGTTTGTGGTATAATTGCACATACAGTATTGTTTGAATGTTTGCAAGTTTACATAATCATGACGACAGACATTTAATCTTGTTCATTTGGCAGATGGCAACTTTATCAGCTTGTGCATTTGCTACAGCATGAATCAAACCCATTACCTTGAAAGACTGGATATTGTAACTTTTAAGCAACGTTACCCAGACAAATGAAAGCACACAAGTCACAGTCATTACATCTTTTGGCTATAGTTTTAATACAGTGTATTTTAATATTGACTGCCTGATCCTGTTCATTTCAAATCTAAGTGCCTTATGTAACTGTTTAGTTAAGGCATTTGGTGCAGACACATTTGCTAGGTACATAATCCAAAAAATATCATAACAGTAGAAAATGGAACTTGAATACTGAAAGCGTTTGGGGTCTGTTTGTGTCTCTGCACTGAGTTTATCAATGATACATAAAGACAAACAAAGGAGGGAGGCTGGTGTTAATTAGATTGAATTTAAAACATCCTCCACTGACAGTGAGTGAGGAGGAACGTGCTTTTTTTTTTACAATGAGGTCATATTATGTGACACGAGAACACAGCTAATGAGACAAAGATTGAAAAGCAGGGATGTTATCTACCCTCTAATGACAGACGAAAGGTAAGGGTAATGGAAAGAAAGGATCAGACATGATAAAGACAGTGATAAACTAACTAGATAAGTACTGTAAATACACAGTATCTTGAGACTTACTTGTTATAAAGAACAACATCAGGTAACCAAATATGTTTGGAGGGAAGACGGACCTTCTTCATGCCATCAAACTCATCTGGGTTCCATGTTAGCCGGTAGTCCTGCCACTCCTGAGGATAGAGTGAAAATAAATAACCATGGTGGACTCGAGGCTGTGATCCCTGGAGAAAGCAATCCATTAGGGTTTCCTTTCATCTCAATGGCAGAATAAACAGATTCTTTTGAATGGCTGTCAATGGAGAAAGATGTGTTTTGCAGCCAGATAATGTAGTTACAACACCTACTAGCACACGTTTATGGCAAAACCATGACCCTTTGGATAAAAGTAAAATTCACTATTAATTTATGTTCTTTCCCCCCACATTTTCCACCTCATGTTATAAAATTGTAAGTTCTCTTTATCCTGTGCACAGGAGGTGTAACCAATGTCATATGCTGTTAGTGTTAAGATCATGTTCATCTGTCACACACACCACTGCTCTCGGTGTCAATTAGCAGTATATTTAGTATATGTATAAATGATCTGTCGCTTTTCATTACTAATAGAAATGTCCTAATAAACTAGATTAGAAGATTAGAAATAATTACTTGAGGCCATAAATGCTGACAGATTAAACAGACTGCAAATGAGAGTTGTCACAGCCTAGCTAATGGTAGTCATATTAATACACACAAAAGAGTGATAGATGTCTAATGATGGTCATTTAATACACTTCCTGTTGGGTTTGACCAGATAGTGACCACTAATGTAATTATACTACATTTTTTTACTCAGACACACCAATCATATACACATACACTCTGGCTAGGAAAGACACACACAGTGGTAAAGTTTTATGGGTAACCTGTAGTGACAGCGGCAATAACTCCTGCCAACTGACATCTATGGTCATAGTGACAATGAGCAGATGATTCAGAGAGGGAGTGACAGAAAGATGAAGAACGAGAGAGAAAAAGAGAGATGTGTAAGAGAGTACTGTATCTCTTACACGAACAGATTTTCATGGGTTGTTTTGTATGTGATAACAGTTTGTGAGATACTTATGATGTAAACAAGCTCAAATTTATATTTCATTTCAAACTTGCATATTCACACTCTTAACCACATGTTTGTTTTTTAATTATGGCTGGAGATTTTTAATTATTGGTACCTGTTGATGGTAGTTATTTAATTGTGAATGCACACTTAAAGTTAATCTTAAAAATATATATATACATTTAATAATAGTTACGTACGTTTTAATAGAAATCAGTGGAACATAAACAGCAATGACAGAAAAACAAGTATGTGTCTGTAAAAACAATAAAATGGGGCATATATAATGCAAGTATTGACTGACCTGTGTAAGCCAAACATTGGTGGTCATGATCTGTTCTCTCTCATGCTGTGAAAAGAAAAAAACAGTTAGAGAAATGTTAAAAAGTTGATACAATTTATTAATAATAAAAATAAATTATATAATTTTTATTTATTTCAGCATTAATTTACATTTATTAATTATATTATTATTATTATAGTAAACATAATGTAATATAAAAATAATAATAATACCAAGCTGACAGAGAAAAGTAAAAATAAAGGTGAACTGCAAACTTTTAACATAATAAAAATAAATCTGTTTTTGAACAACACATTTAAGTGTTACATATAATATAATATAATATAATATAATATAATATAATATAATATAATATAATATAATATAATATAATATAATATAATATAATATAATATAATATAATATAATATAACATAATATAATATAATATAATATAAGATAATACCAAGTACAAAAAGAAAGTATTCACCATGGTTCATTATTTCATGGTTTAATATCTCTTTTTATTGACTTTAAGGCTACATTCTTGAGCATAATGGTTTTTTTTTATATATAGATCAAGGACGTTGAGAAGCCCCTGCCTGCTCTCCAGTGATGAATAACACAAGAATGACACCGCTTTCCTCCAGCTTTCAGCCCAGGTAAATGAGCTGTTGATTTACAGTGCATTACAAGCATGAAGGAAGCTTGTAATCGGCTGACAGCTGAGCGGTTAGCATAGAACGATGAGTGGTCAGTAAGCATGGCTAATTTGCTGCACCTTCGGGAACAGAGATGGCCATTTCCTGTTGTCCATACTCGTTCTTACAGCACACTGACATCATTTTACTTCAAAAATCATGCTAATACAGAAGCCTCTAATTGCATTATGTCACCGCTCCATTTTAGGCCTAAGTAGGCTTACTGAGCTAAGATACATAATACCACACTGAAAACCGACCAAATTTTAAAACAGAAGAGATGTTAAATAGACAAGAGGGTTTCATTTAATGCTCTGGCTCTGTCACGGATGACATATTTGGTCGAAATCTTCTGAAAGGAACTAGTGTTGTGATTAAGTGAAGTACAATTCATGAGCAGGCACAGCATGCCCAAAAAACTAGATCAGTTTAGTGAAACATTTATTCATATGCACATTGTATATAAATATGAGAGAACAATATGTAAACATGTCCACTGACCACACTGATGAGCTGAGCCAGCGAGACCATCAGCTGCACTGTCACCAGTTCTGAGCCATTAGTCGCTGGTCGGATCAGTTTGTTGTAGTGGGCTGGATTTAGAAGATGCTCCACCAGTCTCTCTTCTGTATCTGCTCCATCACTGCCTGTAAGAGATATACAGCACCATAGATCAATACACATCCCACATTTAAAAAAGATTCCCATTTTTCAGTGGCATCTACTGTTTAGTTTTGTTTAAACCTGAGGCACAGCTGCAAAACAGAAAACCTCTTGAGAACAGATTGGATTTATGAAACAGAAATCTGTTATATTAAAATTCATGCAACTTTTCATGGAAACCACAGAAAAAAAAATAATAAAGGGAAGAAAGTTATTATATATATATATATATAATTTCAATTAATGTTTATTTCAAGTAACACAAATTTAAATATAATATATATATATATATATATATATATATATATATATATATATATATATATATAAAAAAAATCACACCCATCACTGCGTGCTTATAAAATATTTGTCGCATGCTTGCTTCATGCAATTGACTAATAGCACCTACAGCTCAATCCATTGTAATGGTTTTATTCATCAAATCAAGTAAAAGCTGTTTTCCCCACTTGAGTCCATTAGTTACATAGGGCACATTCCTTTGTATGCTAATCTTCACTACCACCACAACACAGAATGTACAATTTGTAATCTTTACTAGGTACAATATAAAATGACTTTGTATATCACAAGCAAGTCAAATATTATCTTTCATATTGCACTGAGAGATTGTGTAGCATATTGGTCTCTACCCATCTTCCCGTTTTCTCCTTTCTCAGGGTCAGCATAATAAATTTCTGTCTCTGTCTCTCTCACTAACTACTCATCCATTCTGTCCTCCGTCTCTGTCTCCCTCTCTTATTGGCTTGTTGTTGCCGCTCTTGTTGTGTTCAGTGGACAGGAAAGATGTTTCTATGGCACAGATCAATGAAGACTCCAATCGCACACCATAAACTCTCTTTTTCTCCTCTGTGATCTCCACCTGCACATACAGTCCTCTAAATCTCTCTATCTGTTTAAATGCCGTATCCCTTTTCTGCTCAGTTTCCCTTCTTTTATTGTTCCTGTCTTAAAGAGGTCATGATTTGACCAATCAAATTTACCTTAATTTTTTTTTTTATATAGGTGTAAGATCTTCTTTGTACTATTAAAGTACAAAAATAAAAAAATCTGTCCTTAATTACTCACCCTCGTGTCGTTTCAAACACATAAGGTCTTTGTTTATTTTCGGAACACAAATTAACATGTTTTTTGATGAAATCCAAGGACTTTCTGTCCCTGCATAGACAGCAATGGGCCTTGAACCAATTTGTTTCTGTTGCAGTCTATTGAGGGTCAGAAAGCTCTCTCTTGTGTTCCTTGTGTTCTGAGTAATGACAGAATTTTAATTTTCGTTAAAATAAGTTTAATAACATCTCATAAAATCAAATTATAACAGCATTTATTTAACCAAGCTCCAGAAATGGCTATTGTGGGATCTGTGACATCACATGCATAAATATATTTGCATATTAAAAATTTAAATCACTGATGCTTTCTACACTACAGTATACCGATGCAAGTTCACATTTTGACAGATTTCTCCTTGTGCTCGAGTCTGTCAACAACAGGACAAATGGAAGAGTAAAAGAATATTGAAAAAAACGGGGGGACCTTTAGTTTATCAAAGAATCCTGAAAACAAAATGCATCACAGTTTCCACAAAAAATAAGAACCAAATCAGAATTATTTCTGATTCAATTCTGAAGGATCATGTGTCACTGAAGACTGAAGTAATGATGCTGAAAATTCTGCTTTGCCATCGCATGAATAAATCTGATATATATATATATATAGCATAAGAGACTTCTTTTAAAAGCACTGAAAAATCCTACCTACCCAAAAAATTCAGCAGTAGTGTGCAAAAAGAGTCAAATTTTACACAGATTGTCAAAAGTATGTGGACACCACCTTTCTGATTTTTTTTTCAGCTTCTCCTACTACTGAAGGGTACATAAAATCAATCCTACAGCCATTCAGTCTCCTAAAACAAACATTTTAGTAGAACTGGGCATACTTGTCCTGCTCCAGAATCATAATACACAAAGCAAGACTCACATAGAAAAGGTTGACTGAGTCTGGCGTGGAAGATCTCGACTTGCCTTCACAAAGCCTGAACAGATCACAACTGCATTTAAATAGGAACATCAATGTTCCATCATCAAATATGAAGCCTTCCCTGAGGACTAAGCCATATTAGAACAGCAAAAATAATACCAACCCCTTATTTATGGCCATGAAATGACTTAATGTTCAGCAAATGCAGCAGTGATATCCTCTTTTCTTTTTCTCTCTCTTTCCTCTTGTCATCCTCCATCCTCTTTCTCTCAGTCCATCCATCCTTTCCTCTCTCTCTCTACTCTTTAAGACAATGTTGTGTGGGGTTGTGTTGAGGCAGAAGGTATTTTAATAAATCAGCATGTTTTCTCTTCTTCTTTGATCCTCTCTCTGTGTGTTTGCTGTGCTATATAAAGCCAAGCAGTGGGATGCTGTCTTCTCCAGCTCTCTCTATAAGAGCTTATGTTTCCTTGCGCTTCGGCTTGTGTAGAGAAAAATATTGAAGGGGGAGACCAGTGGCCATTCTGACATGTTTTATATTTTCTTCATTAACTCACAGAATACAAATTTACATGTCATCTCTTGGTATGCGAAACGTGCCCAAAGCAACAATACCATATATATATATAAAGAAATAGATCTGACATGAATAATATGTTTTCAAAGCAAATAATCACATTTTTAAATGATAAACCTCTTTTTTTTACTACAATATAATGATCCTATATTATAAGACCACATAGTATCTTTCAGTCATTATAACATTTAACAAATAACCTAGAAATAAAACAGATCATCCAAAAAAATATATCAGGTCTCAAACAGAACCTTTGTTTTAAATTCCTCACAAAATAAAAATAACTTTTCAGTTTTTTTTTCTTTCAAGAGATAAGTCCCACTGACACTAAATGGCTTGGTTACCAACTTTCTTCAATTTATTTATTTTTTGACAGAAAAAAACAAGAAATTCACCTCATGTGGATAAATAAATAATGACAAAATGTTCATTTTTGGGTATACTATCCCTTTACCCCTTTCCCCAGTCTTTTTAAACCACATTCATGTAGGTTAGTTCACATACACACATATATGCTCACTCATGCACATACTAGATAGTATTTTAATGAATGAATGACTCCATTCTGACTATTATATACATATTTCTGCTATATTTATTTGCTGCATTTCTGCAGTAAATGCCTTCAGAGAAGAAGAAATAGAGAAGTGGATTCAGGGGGAATAGGACGATGTGTTTTAGACAGATGCTTAGAGCTGATGGTATTGATCTGAGCATCTAAAGCACACTCATAACGCTGAAAGCTTCCAAAGACAGGCCAAACAAATTGCTGGCCACAGAAAGCTATTGTGTTACCACACATCGCATTGCATCACACATACCGCATCCATTCCACAAGGACACGAGGGGAGTCGGCTGACATTGTCTCCTTTACAGGATAATCCTGCCTGACAATATGTCCCCAATTTCTAACTCTCAAAATATGGTTTTGATGCCACTTTTTCTGTTTACCAGCAGAATTAGAAATTGCTCAAATCATATTGTTATTTCAGAATGTCATATTATGTCATAAGAATCATTACATACGTAAACTTTTTTTTTCATTCTGTGCAATAAAACCATATCTGCATTTCTGTATGATGCATGAAACATTGTAATCACAGCATTTGTGCTCATCACTATATTCTAAAGGCTGAAGCATTTTAAGCCTTTAAGCAATTCAACAACACTCTTATTCAGCTTTGAATACACAGTGTCCTCTTTAAATGTGATGTAAAAGGATCGATAGCACTCTGAAACTATTTTTATTGTTATGCTTCCCTTTATACATTGTGTGCTGTTTCTGGATCTGACTTTGTTCTGTACCATCACTATATGCTCCATAGACACAAAATGGTTCTGAAAATCGAGTGTTTACAATTATTCCAGCTTGTGTTGGCAGGTTTATGTCTGGGTGATTTGTAATGGCTTGTCTGAGCTTGTTTGCTATTATCTAATATGAACATTGGCTTGGCAACACATGGGCACATCTGGATTAAAAAAAATCAGCAGCTCATCAGAAATGAATACACATGACTATTGAGTTCCTGTTGTCCTGGAGTGTTGTTGAAATATTGTAAGTAATGAAATGCATTCATTATTAAAAAGTGTTGATCACAAAAAAAAATAAAAAAAATAAAAATAATTTAATTTATTTTGCTTCAACAATGTATAATGCATATTTGCATTAAAAAATATTTATGTTTATTTGATTCCATTAACTTCTTTCTCAAATGTATTAATCTATAGCTGTTTTTAAGTTGTCCTTGTAAAATAAATGATAAAGTACCACTGTTAGTAAAAGTCTCCAAAAAGCTAAAGGTTATAAAGCCTCTTTTTCTCTCCACATTACTTGCTTGTTTTCTCTTTCTGTCCCCCAGGAAAACTCTTGACATCTCAAGAACATCATAGTCCATTTTTATCTACAAATAATCTGGCCATGTGTTTTGCCTGATGACAGAATATAATGAACAAAATGTCAACACAGAATAAATAAGGTAACGAGTTATTAATATTCATAAGGTCTTTGCTGAATCATAGATCTGTGCTTTTTACCTCACATAACACATATGGTAATTCATGTTTTCTTTCTAAATCAAATAAAAGTGTTAAAAAAAATACTATATTCCATTTATGTCAACCGAAAACTAAAGAAGCTAAATGTAACATATAGAACTGTATAATATACAAGTATATATATTATCATGTCAATGGTTATTTTCATGGCTTTGCAATGAAAGTGTGTAATACTGTTTGTATGGAAATACATTAATATGGTACCATAGTCATTGTTGTCATGCAGCCATCTTAAAAATGCATCTCTCTGTCTTTCTCTGTGTTTAAGGGGACCCTGGCATGAAAAGGCATGAAAAGCTTTTTTGACAGATATTTCAACTACTGTAGAAGATTAGCATGTGAAACATGCTGGTTGGATATCTGTGTGAACTTGGAAAACCTCAGTATCATTTGTTGGCTGTTGAAATGGTCTGTGGATCAGAGATATGAGATCAGACCAGAGTGTCACATCTGCCTTATCTAGATGGGTTAAAGTGTTGAGCCAGCACGAATGACCTACAGATCAGATGACAAGAGTGCAATGTAAGCATGTTATATGCACAAATAAGCCGCAATCTACATGAAACAGCAAAGAAAGCGAGAGGGAGAGAGAGAAAAGAGAACGTCAGGGGGGAAATGAATGTACACTACTGTTCTAATGTTTGAGGCCAGTAAGATTTTTTTTTATTGTTTCTGCATTTATTAGCTCAAACATACAGTAGAAACAGTCAAATTGTGCAATATTTTTATAATAATAATAATAAAATGAACATAATTTTGATTGTATATTTTTTATATGATAAATAAAGTATATCATTTATTGCTGTGATGGCAAAAGCTGGATTTTCAGCAATCATTACTCCATTCTGTAGTGTTACAGAGATAGATATTGATATTCAAGAAACATTTTATATTATTAATATATTATTTTATATTAGAAGACAGTTGTGCTAACCATGATGTGGCAACCACAATGCTTTTCTCACCATTGTTATCTGAACACAAAGTTCATTGTCACTGTTAATCAGTTTTACGCAACCTTGCTGCATTCTTATCTGAACATGAAGTATGCAGCAAGTATACATTTCTTTAGACCAAAAAAAAATTTGATCTATTTCTGAACCACAGGTATTGTATGGATTCTAACAGTGCACGAGTGTATGGATCATCTTCACAAAGCTTTGTGCTCATTTTTGTAGCTTTAAAGCTACATGATCATTGTGTGGTAATTGGATGGAAAATAATCTCCTTATTGTATTCCACATAAGAAAGTAAGCCATACAGGTTTGGAATGACATGAGGGTGAGTAAATGATTACAGAACCTTTATTTTTGAGTTAACAGTTCATTTAAACTAGATGGAGAAGTTTCAAGTGTGTAAACACTCTGAGAGGCAAGGTGGGGTTTGTGATTGGTTTATGTACTGAAAGAAGATGCCAGAACGTCCAAAGACCGTTGAGAGTCAGTATGTTTCACCGAAAGTAAGGGAGAGAGACAGACTCTGCGAAGAGGAGTGTGTGTGCTGAGGTGTGAATAATAAACGCTAAAAATAGACCAGGAGGTGAACCTCCCATCCGCACCTACACTCACTGCTCTTTATTGACCCCTCAAAATGCGCATCTCTTTAAGCGTGTGTGCAAATGGGAAAGATGGTGATACACGCATGGGCAAGTTTGCATACATGTAATTTGATTAGTATGCAAGCCTGCAGCTTTGAGATCTGTCTCGTTCTTGAAGAAACGCACCGAATTCTTGTCCACTGATTCTTGCCTGACTATTCCATGTCAAAGTCTGCCTCCTGTTCCACTGTCCGCTGCCAGTCAGTGTGCTCTGTTTGAAAGCATCCATCCATCCATCACATCTTTGGCTTATGTAGAGGTATGTTGTAAAGTCTTGTTTCCTGGGTGTGAGTTTGTAGCAGAGCTATAATGCAGGAGGTGGAGAGGGCTTGACCTTCTGTTTCTTCACCATCGATCAGCCGGTAGATAAAGGTGGGCCATAAGTCACTCCACAACAGGTTTTGTCTGTGTTTACAGCTCCCTCAAGGCCGAAGCTGTATTTAGTCCAAATCACTGCCAAATCTGCTCCTCTTTGATAAAGAGAGGCAGAGCAGAAAGATGTTCAGCAAAGCAGAGCCAGGACCGACTTGCTGACATTAATTACAGTTAATGTGTGGGCAGAATGGACGAGGTGAGAGGAGCTGAATATTGATTCACCATATATTTTGGCTGGGTGGGTGCCTATGAATACTGTGCCTTCTTATACTACTATACGCCTGTACAGCACTTTTTGCTGCAAAACATTTTTTGCCATGTAACAAAAATGTGCCTCAAGTTCATCTATATATCTATCTATCTTTCTCCTGTGGCTCAGCGGTAGAGCATTGCGTTTGTGCATTGCGCAAAGTCGCTTTGGATAAAAGTGTCTGATAAATGTAAATCTGTATATCTACTAGATTTTATTTAATATTTGTGACTCAAACGGATTACATTATTATGTCAAATGTGTTGGAAGTAGTGCTATTAAGGGATAGTTCACCCAAAAATGAAAATTCTGATGATGAATGAACATCTACTCACCCTCCTGTCATTCTTAACACATAAGACGTCCATTCTTTTTTGATTCATCGACACAAATTAAGATATTTTATATTAAACCTGAGCCATGCACTACGGGCATTCTGAGTTCAAATGCTGACTGGAGGACCTTTACCAAACCCTGCCCCCTTATCTCTCTATCCACTTTGCTTCTTGCCAGTTCTGATCTTAAAAAAAAAAAAAAAATGAGACTTGACATTTTTGTCCCTCGATTTAAAATCCACTGCACCAAACTTTGATGCATCAAAACATTTATAAATGCATTTAGAAAAGAAATCCATATGAATTGAGCAGTTTAATCCAAGTTTTCTGAAGAGTCACGATCGCTTTATTTGGTCAATAGATTTACTTTTATTCACATATAAACATTGTTTCTCTTCAGAAGACAATCTTGTAAGTAGGAATAAATGAGCCCGTGATTTACTCACCCTCAAGCCATCCTAGGTGTATATGACTATATATATGACACCCACAGAACTTGTGACACAAACACAAAAGAACCGCTAGATTTAAATCAGCACAGCCAGCGAAGGATCGAACGCAGTTGTTTTGAACGAGCGCACCATTTTTCCAACCATTTTCAACTAAAAAGTTTTGATGTCTGTTGCGGAAGTTCAGACTTTCCTCTCGTTGATAGCAGGAGAGCAGATCCAGCGAGAGCTTGATGGAGCAACGCAGAGTGAAAAAGTTTTTTTTAGGAGTTGCGGCAGTAGAGGGGGTGCAACTATAATGATATATGAATAATCCCACCCACTCTAAAATGATACTAAACTGCAGTGGAAATGCAAACCATGCCGAGCCGAGCCATGCCATACCATACTGAGCCGTGCCGTGCCGAGTTGTACCACGCAGTGGAAAAGTGCCAGAAGTGTGGAGCACTTTTATGATTGACGGATGTGCATTTTTGGGCTTTGAAATTTTTACCCCATTCACTGCCGTTATAAAGACATTTTTCATATAAACGCTGATTGTATTCATCTGATGTCATTCAAATCCATAAGACTTTGTTCATCTTTTTTATCATCATCTGAATAAATGATAACATAATTTACATTTTTTTGGTTGAACTTTCCCTTTTAAATTCCATCTGCAATGTTTGACTTCAGTTGAACTAACAAAATCTAAAATAATATTTCTCAAAACATGAACTCAAAAGTAAAGAGTGTTGGGTTTTAGCTGAATTAAAGCTAAACATGTAATACAGGTCAGTGCTTCTGACTTGATGTCATTTAATGAGAGAACAGGCCACTGCTATACTCCTTATGTGTGTATTACATAACCCTCACAACACTGGATGCATGTCTGTTCATCACCATAACAACATTTTTAGTCCTCTTCAGTTAATGGTTTCTAATATGATTGGGTGGGTAACTACATTAACTGTCTAGTGAATCTTATACACTAGTATACTAGTATTATATATATCCTTATGAAGAGAATCTGAAAATGCTTATACTGTACCAAGAACAAAAGAGGGCTATGGGCTTGAAGGATGTGGGATGGTGTGTGAGTGAGGTCCCTCCTCTTTTTTGACCCTAACAAACCCTTTCACCACACAACTGACGGTCATTCGTTCTTTTACTCATTTGCTTGAAGTCAGAGTTAATTAACTGAATTAGCCTTCTGGGGTCTGACACTTAGAAAAGAGGACCTAAGCCGATTTCCACCAGCCTGCAATGTGTGTGTATGTGTGCAAGCATATTTATTTATTTTTTTCTTTCATGCTAAGCTTGTTCAATTATAATTCTTGTTCAATCAGTGTGTTTCCAACAGGAAAATTGCAACGGTTACATCATACAGAGGATTCTACCTCATAGAAGAGATAAGAAGCTGTTGCAAAGGGAGGCTTGCTGGATCTTTGAACTTAAATCTTTATTTTCTGAGGGTATGAATGAAGAACTAGAACTCTCTTGTTTTTTGTAAAAATTGTTATTGTCGTTAC
The DNA here is from genome assembly GCF_963082965.1 of Carassius carassius. Classification (NCBI taxonomy): domain Eukaryota; kingdom Metazoa; phylum Chordata; class Actinopteri; order Cypriniformes; family Cyprinidae; genus Carassius; species Carassius carassius. Next base: position 18,366,634 of record NC_081769.1, on the reverse strand, counting down.
TGATTTATCTTCTTTCTCTCCTGCAGTGTTTGTCGTATTTGTAATGTTTGGTCATTCTTTGAAGTTGTATACTTGTAACATTCTGCTATATACAGTATATGTGAATGATCAAACTTTATTGGAATTCTGCTTGTGGAAATTGAGGTTTACCTTAGATAATTTAATTCAGCTGACTGTTTTTAATTGCTGACTTACTTAAAAAGTGTGAATGTTGTTTAAGTGAGCACTGAAGATATGTGCTGAAATGTTTGCTTGCTTGCTTGTGTCCATCTGTTTTTAATTCACATGCACTTTGCACTATGCAATTTATACAAAAAAAAAAAAGTTTTTGTAGACTTTTCCAGTCTTGAGTGGATCAGTGTGAAGTTAGCCACCCTCTTGTTCATTTTCAAGTATCCTGGCTCTACACACCTGCAGTACAAGGACCGATTTTTTCCTGTTTAGAGCGCTAAAATTTTCTCAAGTTCTACATAAGTAACCATTACATCATCAAAATGTTTTAAACTGTGGTAAGATCTAATGATCTTGTTTTAAATGAAACATTGACTGAATTAGACTATATTATGTTACACCAACAGTAGATCCTCAGGTAACTTTTTACAGCAAATTACAATAATTATTCTTACAACATATTCTAATGTTCTTACACAAATACATGTTTTCACTTTGAAAGACTTTAACTGATGGACTGGATTATTGTGATGTTTTTATCAGCTGTTTCAACTCATTTGACAGCAACCATTCACTGTAGAGGATCCACTGTTGAGCAATTGATGTAATGCCAAATTTCTCCAAATCTGTTATAATGAAGAAACAAACTCATCTACAAATGATCAACAAATGGTAATTTACATAAATCACTTTAGAATACAACCCTTAATTCATGATGACAGATGAGTCACATCTGGGTTGGAATCATTACATTCTTGTTTTGACGTGAACAGAAAACATTCAACTTTCTTTTTCCGTGGTCATTTAATAATGCATGCAACAGGGGGTTAAAGACCCATGCCTTCTGTTTCCACACGCACACTTCAAGCCATTTCTGCAACCTCGCTTTGTGAACATGACAATTTAACACAAGCTTTGCAACCATCCAAACCATTTCTGCGAGGCAATGCTGAGTGATAAACACAAATTAAATGTTATCTCCGTCAAGAGGCGACCCCAGAGAGACTGTAAAAATTACATCTTAGCAGTTGTGGCGGTTGCGGCTCATTGCAATAATGATGTGTATTATCATTCAGGCTTATAGTGCCATAACCGCTGCTCAGCACTTCTGCGCACAATGAGAAAAAGCCAACATGCCGCCGCCGTGATTCTATATTAATGCGCTACAGCACGCGCTGTGCGCAATTTACAGGAGAATATGGACATAATATATCCGTTACACTCAGGTCACACATGAAATATTATTATATAACCAGGGTGATTGTATAGATTCATAGTCCACCGCCAAGCATCGCTCCATCTCCAAAAGAGCCACGGTTTGCTTCCATACATCTATGACAATATCATATAGCCTAGATGACTGTGCTCGCGCAGCAACTTGCATTACGTAGTCTATGGCTTATTTCGCGAATAATAGCCTCAGCGTAACGTTTCCCCTGCTTTGACCAGATAACTTACTTTTCACAATGGTGAGGATGCAGAAGAGCGTCCACAGAGCCATCATCTCAGCGAGGACGTGGAAGCATCTGCCGCGCGTGAACTGCTCTCTCCCGTGCGCGCGTGTGGTCGTGCGTATCGTAGCGTGACTTTGTCAAGGTGGACGCGCGCGAGGGTTAAATATATGTTCTTTCTTCTCGACGTTATTCGGTACCTGGCATCGTTACGTCAGCGATTGTAGGTCGCTGAACGCGTGGTTTTCCCCAGCGATGGAAATGGAACAGTTTTATTAGCAGCCAGGTAGACGAAGGACTACTCGCTGTGCGCGAGAGGAGATGAGAGGAGATGCGACGAGATGACAGAAACAGCGAAGGGGAGGGGGGCGGGGGAGGCAGGCATACCTCAGACTCCCCTTCTCTACATCCGGTTACATAGAATGTGTTTTTTCACAGGACACTTTCCATTTCCTTTACAAGGTCATTTGGTCCACCTGAAGACTCGCAGTGCCTCTCAGAATTAAGAGGCTTTTCAGTGACTGCTCATTCTGTGAAAATATTGAAAAAAGTTTCTCTTTCTAGGAACTATGACTTCAAAGGTAATCAGAATATTTTAGATTACAATTACAGTTTCCAGAAAAAAAAAAGAAAAAAAAAACCTTGAAAGGTGTAATTCATTCAGCTGTAGATCTACTTCCATCAAACGGGTCTTTAAGAAGTGGTAGAGAATTGCAAGCAATCACAGAAGTTCTGTTTCACAGACAGTTCTTTTCATTGCACAAATCGTATTTACTGTGTATTATATAAGCACAGAAAAAAACTTTTTGTCTAGATATAACAGGAACTTGATAGAAATGTGGACCTTCACTCCCAAAATACACTGCAAGCGAATGATGCAAATCTGCTGAACATTGCAAGACTCCAACAGTAAACTTGCATACGCACTGTAGCGGTGATTATTTTAACTGACCTTGAATATTCAATAATGTGTGATGAATCTGTTCAGTATTTGAATGAGAGTTTTGTTTTTTGTTTAGTAAACAGTTCTTTAAAAATACTTTTTCTTAGTGCAAAATATTATTAATAATAATAAAAATCTACTGATTTATAAAACAGCCATCAAGTTATATTGGATATGTAGCCCACATAAAGTCATTAACTGAAATTAATAACTGTTATTACAGTGATAATCAACATTTAGCATGTGAATTTTTTTTTCCCTCATAATCATGTAAAACTGCTCTTTACCTTCACACATCACATACACATTTTGCTGTCAACCATTCAGCTCTTTCTAGACAGCATCACACTACTCCAACAGCTGGAAGTGAAGTTCCCTCTGTATGGAGACTAACGCTTCATTTGTTTTGCCCCAGGGGAGCGGGTGGCTGAATGTGAGTTTTTCAAGGAGATGAGTATCGTCTCTCCATCAGTCAGCATCGGTAACATCACCGTATGACTGAGTCCTGTCCCCACATCACAACCGCTCTTGTCTGAGTGTCAGTAACTTCTGGCCTTTCAACCAGTGGTTCTGTAGTTGTCGTGTGTCAAAACTCAGTGCTCAGCGTTCCAGAAATAACCGTCGCTTCCAGGGAGATGATGGGGTCTCCCAAGCTCTCCCCATCTTTCTAGTTCACTCTCTCTGCATCTCATGGCACTCACAATGTTTATGGCTCTCTCTGTCTTCCATTACACATTCACTTACACCCTTTGGCCAAAATGTCTATTTTTGCATTTTCTCTTGGGGGATCCCTACAGATGACCTCGGCTTTAGATCCCTAAAGACACTAGTGGGAGGAGGAGGATGGACAGAAGGATGTGGAAACATTACAAGAAAGAGGCAGAGAAGAGAGAATGGATTAATGGAGAGAAAAGAGATGAAAGAGAGAGCAGGGAGGTGGAATTAATGTGCAGGAAAGCAAAAGCTTGGTCACTGGTGACTCACTGGTTGACTATTACGTAGGTATTCATGTCCTATTCACACCATAGTGTACAGATATGCTCTTTATGAGCAGTGAGTCACACAGAGCTGAGGATATCGCAATATGCAATATTCTTGGCATATGTCTTCCATATTCTGATTTACTACAAAGTATTGGGAAAATGTTGCAAATGGACAGATGATAAGAAGCAACTGTGAAAAAGATCTTTAAATAATAATATATTTGTCATCATTAACATCAGGGCAAAAAGCATCCTCCACCATGTTTGACCTTACCATGTGATGTTTTTGCATATTTATGTAATGTATATTTAAAGGGGCTGTGTGCCAGCAACTTATTGCTCATGCCCTCGCCCATGCATAATGTACAGTACAAGAGACTGAACATGATTTGGTACCCCGAAATGCTCATGGTGAAGTTCTTTTTCATTCTTTGCTTAGAACTAAAAAGAAGTTGGAAATACCTTTGTAGTGAAATACATATCAACATCCACACTGCTGAGAGGGACGTAATTATGAATATGTAAATATGTGCTTATGCACATTCCTCTCAATAATGAAATAAACACAGCACAAAAATGACAGCGGTGAGAAAGCAGCCGTTAAGAAAGCATCTGATCATAGCAATGTGGATATGTCTGTACCAACTCTGCCGTTCAGTGGTAATTATGTAATAAAAATGATGCTGGTATGATAGTATGAATATATATATATATATATATATATATATATATATATATAGTTTGAATTAATACATTTTCATTGTATTACACACTGACATTACAGTACAGAGATACACACACTAGTAGATGCATAAAAATGGAAATATGATAGATTTAGATAATATATTTAATAACATATGTAATACTATATATATATATATATATATATATATAAAATGAGACAATTATATAAACCTATAGCTATAGATAGATAGATAGATAGATAGATAGATAGATAGATAGATAGATAGATAGATAGATAGATAGATAGATAGATAGATAGATAGATAGATAGATAGATAGATAGATAGATAGATAGATAGATAGATAGATATTTTTAGAGAGATAATCAAAAACATATTTTCTTCTCTATTGAACCACATACATTTTTACCTGCTTAACATTCTGTTTTTTCACCATCATTCACCACCTCTAAATAGTCTTTCCTGCTGATATTTTTGTCATTCTCTTAAACTTCCGCACTCTCCTCCATATCTCCCTCTACTGTTTCCCTTACAGCCTTCCACTCTTTCCCTTCCTTGTTCTGTCTTTCCTTCTGATGTCATAATCTGTGTGCATCTTTGTACTCTCTCTCTCTCTCTCTCTCTCTCCCTCACTCTCTCTCTCTCGTATACTACTTTGTGCCTCCCTCTCTCTATCTCTGCAGTGTTGAGCAGACAGGGAAACTTCAGTGCTCCAAGTGCTTGGAGTCTCTTGCTGAATTATTTACAGACTGGGACCCCTGAGTGCTTATGTCACCCCTCCTTCCCCTTCACCCCTCCCTCTCTCCTTCCCTCTCTGTCTCCTGCCATTTGCTGCTGGAAGCTTTCTCTAACTTATGTGATTTTGATACACTGACTGACTTCATCTGTCACGAAGAACACTATTTAGCCATGGATTTGACTGATTAGGTTTTTCCTGTCAGTTCTAAATGCAATGTGAAGGAATAACTAGGGAATTCTATGGTCTCAGTCAACTATAATGAAATACGAGAAACAGACATTTTCTTTGTGAAAAGATATTCATACATACACAAAGACAATATATACTGTGCTCAATCTGATCAGATAAGTACATACATACATTTACAACTGTTCAAATGGGAGATGTTTTTTTCTCAGAGCTGACATACAGTGCATTCCAGGTTTATATTTTAGTATGGGGGATCGCTGGGAAATGGCATGGCTAGCACTATGCTCTGTCAGTTCAGCTCTTAAAACATATTCCATTTGCTATTTTACTTATGCATTAGTCCTATTATTTTATTTATTTAATATTATTATTTATTATTTATGTGTTTTTTTCCCTTGAATTTGAGATGCCCTGGCAATGTTTAATAAATGTTTAGGAAACACTTGAGCCTCTGATGATGTAAACAGCTGATGATTCTTAGTGTGTAATATCAAAAGATCCTTGCACCAATGATGCACACTACTGTTCAAAGTTTGAGGTTAGTAAGTCTCTTATGCTTACAAATATCACATTTATTTACAAAAAAACTGTAAAACAGTGATTAAATCAATTTAAAATAACAGTTCTCTATTTTAATATTATAAAATGTAATTCAATCATGTGATGTAATGCTGCCATTAATCCAATCTTCAGTGTCACATGATCTTTCAGAAATCATTCTAATGTTGATTTGTTGAGTTGATTTCATCCACCCTGTTAAATATGATTATGAAACATCTGGAGGGACCAAAAACCCACGTTAGACTTCTTTTTGTAGATTTTTCATCAGCTTTTAATACTATTCAGCCCCATGTTTTAATAAATAAATTAATTTCAGAGTTTAAATTAGATTATAAGATAGTGGGGTGGTTATTAGATTTTCTAAGTGACAGAAGGCAGAGGGTGTAAATTGCACATTTTCAGATGCCCTTATAACGTCTACAGGTTCTCCACAGGGATGTGTTCTCTCACATTTGCTTTACATTTTGTACACTAATGACTGTGTAAATAAACACACAGACAGGTTAATTTTAAAATTTGCGGATGACACCGTTATTGTCAGTCTCATGAGGAAGGCTGAGAACTGTCATGGTCCAGTAGTGAACGATTTTATAACATGGTGTGATAGTTCCTTTTTGCATGTGAATATAAAGAAGACAAGACATATGGCTATTGACGTTAGATCTAGTCATTCATCATCAACTCAGCCAACTATAGTTAAAGGTCAAATGGTGGAATGGGCTAGTACTTATAAGTATCTTGGGCTTATTATTGACAACAAACTGCCGTTTGATTTTCATGCCGAAGTACTATGCAAAAAAGGCCAGCAACGGTTGTACTGTCTTCGGAGGCTTTCTACTTTTAATATTAGCAGGACTCTCATGACCATGTATTACAGATCTTATATTGAATCAGTACTTTGTTTCTCTATGTGTTGTTGGTATGGTAATCTAAACGTGAAGAATCGGAACTCATTGAATGGCATTGTTAACCAAGGAAGTAAGATTATTGGTTTTAAGCAGACTGGGTTATTAGATAATTTTGAGCGGTTTGTCTTACAGAAAGCCAAAACTATTCTTGTAGATCATACTCATCCACTGTTTCATGAGTTTAAAATGCTTCCTTCTGGGTTACATTATAGTATGTCTAAACTCAAGCACAGTGACAGGAACATTTACTCTTTAGGAACTCTTTAGGAACATTTATGTGTGAATGTGAAAGAGACTGAGAAATTTAACAAATTTGCTTTATTTCAGGCTTTGCACAGTCTTACATTGTACAAAGGCAAAATCTTCAGTGAACATGCATTTTCCCCATCACATTTCTCTCATATAGATTAAACAAGAATCAAATTTAGCATCCGTTAAGATTAAAATGGAACCTGTTACCGTTAAACAAAAAGACATACATTTAAACGTAACTTCCCATCACCAAGACAAGTGATGCCACATTCGGTACGCCATGAATCCGAGTATGACTGCATGGTCAGTAAATCCATTCGACATCCCTCTATTTCCAAACTCATACCAATCAATAGAAGGTTTTATCACATACAGACAAGAACATTAGCCAATCAACGGCAATGACTCATTTATCTGATGAACGAGCTAGCTTCAATTTGCTGTATTGATCCAAACTAATGATCTAACCGAACTGCCAATGTATGGTGACGTGTTTTTTTTTTCTCAGAAGAAAAAATAATATGAGAATTCAGCTATAATTAAAAACTAAAATCTACACTAAGGATCCTAAAAATATCAACTGTGCAGATTCGGGCCACTTAAACGCATTGTTAAAGGGAGTAAACTGTGTTTCTCTTTCGGGAAAGTAACACAATGGAGTGATACTGTTGCAGTTTACCGCTGCTGCCAGCAGGAAGAGTCAAGATGTGAGTCACTCCTTCAGGCACAAAATTAGATCAGTAAAATGATTGGGAATGAACTTATGAGGCCACAGTCCCAGCACACTCAAACAAGGGATGAGGAAATAACAAAACACAAGTATGCAACAGATACGCATTACGTAAACTGTTGCGTTTAAACTAGTTTCTTTGAAATACATTTCCTCCTTTTTAGTGTCGTATTTGAGGAAAACCCTGTTTTCAAATGAGCTAAAACACAAGTTCCACTTGTTCACTTATTCTTTTCCATGCGCACATCTACATACATACAGTAAGACAAAGAGTTTTAAGCTGTGCTTTGCTGGCATTTGATTGGCAGGCTCCATGGTATTGTACATTCACATCTTTGCACCAGAGAACGCTGTGAATATGTATAAGTTCAGCATGTGTTTGTGTGTGTTTTTAGTGTGTGCGTGGCACGGGGTGCTGCAGGGTCATGTGTTCTGCCCCGGTGAAAGGTAGGCGCTGGGTGCAGTAGTGGTGCACCACTTCTGGGATACTTGGGAACACACAGCTGCTCTTTTCCAGTGTGTAGCCACAGTCTTTAGTCTGCGCTACGATGATGTGCACACACCCTTGACTCGTCCTGTCGAGAGAGGGATCTTATATCATCTACGTCAGCTTTTCAGGACTGCCAACTCATTTCTTGTTCTCTTGATTTCAGAGATACACAAGCATGCACTTACTTGAGGGCGATGGAGTATTTGCTGGTAGCTGATTCACTGTCTCGCACCAGGAAGCTGGCTTCCCTACAGTGCTGCAGCTGAGCCTCTGCCTCCTGACGACTCACACTGCCATGATACCAACTGAGGAGAGAGACAGAGAGGGCAGAAAGGGGCAGGAGATTCTTATTTCTACACAGTTTGATTATGTAATATGATAAGAGAAGGTACAGAATTTATAAAAAGAGAATTAAGAGGCACTGAGAAAGATGGCAAACTATAAATGGATACATTTGCCTAATAACACATTTTAAGTGTTAAAGGAACATTTTTAAACTGAAACTCAAAATTCAAATGACAATGTATGACCTTCTTTCTTCTGTGGAACACAACAGAAGACATTTGGGAAAAAAGTCTAAGTGTTTTTGTCAATAAAGTGAAGTCAATGGAGTTCAGTGTATTGATAATCCCACTGACTTTCAATGAATGGACAAAAACATTTTTCAAAATATCTATATTTTATATTTTATCTGTGTTTCACAGAATAAATAAAGTCATGTGTTTGAAATGACATGAGGGTTAGAAAATTATGATAAAATGTTCACTTTTTTGCAAAATTGCAGCCGTGCTATATTGTTAATATAGTGACGTTACATTCACTTTTTGAGGCATGTAATAGCCTTAATAATAATAATAATTTATAATAAACTTAATAGTAAAATAGTAAAATTTTTAATAGTAAAATTTTTGGGCACAAAATAAAAACATGATGGGTGCTCATCATGTTTTTATTTTGTTTTATTTTGTGCCCAAAAATTTGAATAATTGAAAAATGGTAATGTTTTTGAAAGAAGTCTCTTATGATCACCAAGGCTGCATTTATTTTATCAGTAATATAATAAAAAACTGTAATGTTGAAAATTATTATTACAAGTTGAATATATTTTGAAATGTAATTTTTTTCTGTAATGGACTGCAGTCTGAAAATATTTCAAAAACATAATTAATTATTCCAAATGTTATATATAAAGTAGCATTTTTAAATATACATTACAAAATAAATACATAAAGAGTGAAAACTTTCATTAGAACATAATGTTATGACATTCTAAGTGATGACATTAAGTGATAACATTCTTCTTGATATTGTCCCTGACATGTAAACTCTTAAGTTGGCCTCTATTGTAAGTGCTAATATACACAGTAGCTAGGTGATCGTGTTTTTCATGTCATTGCTGTTAATATACTGTACATTTCTGTACACATATTCTCATTACAATTTTATTTTCTTCATTTCATTCTTTGAGTTCCAGAAAAAATCACATTTTTAAGACACAAATACTCACCTCTGTTTCTCCAAGGGCAGGGTGGGATCAACTATTGGTGTCTCAGTGTCTGGGGTGGTGCTGGGAGATGAAGGGGAAGTCGGGGATGGGGGATTCGGTCGAATGGTTTTAGGGGTCCAGCTCTTATGTCTCAGTGTCTGCTGTTTTACAGTAGGAGAACCTGATTCTTCCTTCGACATGCGGTCTATTCCATCAAACTGAGCTGTGTATAGAAAGAAACATCAACCACCACAGTGTTTATTATGGCATCTGGTAATAATGACCCCCACCCTGCTATCCCAAATGTTTTGAGCAACTGCTACACTATAAGTACCTCAATAACATGAACTGACTTCTAAATTACTGTTTAATCATTTTCCTCATTATACTGTGTCTATGCATCAGTAATGTTAAATAAAGAAGCTGCTTCTAATATGAATGTGAGGGTTGTTACCTGACAGCGCTCTAATAATCTGCTCCTTCTTCCATTCCCAGGGCAGCTCATACTCTGCCGGTGGTCTGGGGTCAGACTCAGGTCGGGTCAAGGGGATTCCCTCCAGAACCTCCTCATATGGGACATCATAGATCTGAGGGGGTCCAGAGCCTTCGCTTTCTCCTCCATTCAACACCACACACACTTTCAGCAAGTCCTTCGAGCCTCGTCGGCGAATCTCTGTGTAAAGGCACAAATTAACATGCAGGATCAGAACTCTTTCCAGAAGATTTCACTGGGTACATGTGGCGAGTGGGGCGGGGCCGAGGGACGTGGGAACAAGGAGTGAGGCCGGCAATGATTGGGCAAATCAGTGGCACCTGCGGCCCACCGCCGGTCTCGAGTCCCACGTAGGAGATGGAAGGATATAAAACTGGAGCGACGACAGTGAAGGACGAGAGAGGACCAGGCCTGGGCTTTTAGTTGTGTTGTGGTTTTATTTTATGAGCATCAGTCGTCCGTGAGGGGCTGATGCGCTGTTTTGTGTTTATTTTGAATTATTTCATTTTCATAGTTTCATTTGATTGTCCGCCGGTTCCCGCCTCCTTCTTCCGGATGAATATGAAAGGTTTAATTCATTACACTGGTGCCGAAACCCGGGAAGGAAGTAGGACCGCCGCCGCCATGCAAAGCCCGTCCTCCACGCCGCTTGCGGACGTTATCGCTTCCCTCGCGGTCCTGCACCGCGAACAACACCAGGCCCTGCTGGACCTGAGGACCGATCAGGAGAGACGATTCCAGGCCATCGTTCAGGCCCAGCAGGAGGACCGCGAGAGGTTCCGGAGCTGGATTGATCGGGAGGTTTGCGCCGAGGCCCCGGGGGCGGGGTGGGTTTGACCAAGGGCACTTCATGAGTCCCAGGGCCCCGCCTTGTGCCTGCCGGAGGGGACAGTGCTTCCGTTTCTCCGCTCTCTCCGCGCCAATTCCCCAATCCACTCCCTGCCACTGGGGCGGCGGGTAGGTCTGGGCTGGCCTGTAGGCGTTGCGGGGACTCGGAGCATTTCGTGGACAGGTGTCCAGTGATGGAGGTGGGGACGATGATCCGGGTCCCGGACGTCCCACAGGTCACCCCCATCAGGCTGGCGAGTACCAAATACCTGTGAGTATCAAGGGGGGTACATATCCGGCCTTGGTGGATTCAGGATGCAACCAAACCTCGATCCATCAAAGCCTGATTCAACCGGGGGCATTGGAATACGATTATAATTCAATTCCGGGGACAAAAGCATAGTGTGGAGGTGGCGGTTAGTCCCCACCTCCGGCATCCGATAATTTTGGGAACGAATTGGCCCGCGTTTACGGTTTTATTGGGGTCGTTATGTGCGGATGCCTCTTGGGGAAATAAGGCGCGGAAGGAGACCGCGCGGGTACAGGTGGGGGAAACTGAGCCGGGACCGCTGGGTTCTGCTTCAGGGGAACTGAACGAAATCGAGAGACTGATTCTCTCGGAGCATGATGACTTTCCTCGGGAGCAGCCTCAGGATGAGACACTAAAACATGCGTTTCAACAGGTCCGCGCCATCGATGGCCAGTCTCTTCAACCTGCCCTCCCGCTCTCCTATCCATATTTTGCCATCTTAAAAGACCGGTTGTATCAAGTGACCCAAGACGCTCGGACAAAAGTAAATACAACCCAGTTGTTAATTCCAAAGGGCCGCAGGGAAATGCTTTTCCGTGCGGCTCATTCTAATCCTATGGCGGGCCATTTGGGACAAGCCGCAACACTAAATCACCTCATGACCCGTTTCTTTTGGCCGGGCATTCATGACAACGTGCGCAAGTGGTGCGCGTCTTGTCCGGAATGTCAGTTGGTGAACCCACCGGCCGCCCCAAAGGCGCCTTTGCGCCCTCTTCCCTTAATGCAGGTCCCCTTCGAAAGAATTGGAATGGACCTCATCGGGCCATTAGACCGATACGGCCGACCCGCTGGATGATGGCCCTCTTCAGGTCGTTGAAGACCAGGAGGTTCGCCACCGGAAGTTCTTGGGCGGCCACCTGGGCCTCGCCGGAGAGCAGGGGAATGAGGCGCACCGGCCACTGCTCGCGGGGCCACCCGCAGGCCTCCGCCGATTTCTCGAACAGTTCCAGGAAGGCCTCCGGATCGTCCTGGGCCCCCATCTTGTGCAGTGGCAGGTGGAAGGGGGCGGCGGGCGGCCCGGCGGCCTCGGCGCGAACCTCCCGATCAATCCAGCTCCGGAACCTCTCGCGGTCCTCCTGCTGGGCCTGAACGATGGCCTGGAATCGTCTCTCCTGATCGGTCCTCAGGTCCAGCAGGGCCTGGTGTTGTTCGCGGTGCAGGACCGCGAGGGAAGCGATAACGTCCGCAAGCGGCGTGGAGGATGGGCTTTGCATGGCGGCGGCGGTCCTACTTCCTTCCCGGGTTTCGGCACCAGTGTAATGAATTAAACCTTTCATATTCATCCGGAAGAAGGAGGCGGGAACCGGCGGACAATCAAATGAAACTTTAATAATTCAAAATAAACACAAAACCGCGCATCAGCCCCTCACGGGCGACTGATGCGCATAAAATAAAACCACAACACAACTAAAAGCCCAGGCCAGGTCCTCTCTCGTACTTCACTGTCGTCGCTCCAGTTTTATATCCTTCCATCTCCTACGTGGGACTCGAGACCGGCGGTGGGCCGCAGGTGCCACTGATTTGCCCAATCATTGCCGGCCTCACTCCTTGTTCCCACGTCCCTCGGCCCCGCCCCACTCGCCACAGTACAGTAGGAACATTATTAGAAGGTTATTTGTGAAACATTGCCCAAGGAAACTATTTGTTCTTGGGCTGTAATTACAATGTGGTCACATTAGCAAAATCAAATCTCAATTGCCAGTAGTGTAGAGATGTATAAAGCAAAAATCACATAGAAGTTATTTTAAAAAATAAGCAGATTTCTTTTGGTCAGTACAAATTTGCATTTGCGTGGGGAGATCTTTCAGTCTTGTGTAATTGCAAATCATGTAGATTCCTATTGACTAGATTTTGTGAAAACTTTGCAGAACAAAAGTAAATGTGACTGAACCTTTAGCCTCACATTTATCAAGCTTCCACATATTATCATACTTACAAACCATAATGATATAACACATTCTGTTATGGGCCTTGCATGTGAGCAGCCAATCACTGCCCACTTTTTCAAATTTATCATTAAACATTACATTTATGCATTTGGCTTTTATCTAAAGTGACTTACAGTGCATTCAGGCTATACATTTTTTTAATCAGTATGTGTGTTTCCTGGGAATAGAACCCACAACCTTTTGCTCTGCCAACACAATGCTCTACCACTAAGCCACAGGAACACTGAGTACAGTACACAGGACTGAAAAAATGGCTCTGTTTCACTGAAAGTGGAAAAGGATGGCCTTACTTGTCCCTAGATATCACTACTTAATATGCATATCCATATGCTTCATTTACAAGTAAATAGCTTATGCAGTAAAGATGCAGAACAAGGTGTCAACATTAGTGAGTTCCCTTTCTCTCTCTCTCTGTCTCTCACCTTTTCTATCCAATGTGTTACATATTGCAATAATTGTTAAAACTGAAACAGTAATGACACTGAACAGATTTTAAAGCGAATGGCACTGTTGTCAGTCACATCACACACCAACTGATTTTTCCCCTACATATATTTGACACATTCCTAACAAACCTCTGTATAACTGGTGAAAGAGCAGCTAGGTAGAAGTTTTATTCTATGAAGCAACCTTTTTTTGAGCTCATACAAATGAGAGAAACCACAGGAAATTATGATTAAGTCAAAGATGAAACTGTAGTATACTAACAAATACCAAGATAATTCATAAGTCTTTGTAAGCATACGCAGCAGGCATCAAACAAAAAACAGGACTCATTTTCTACAACAAAAGAGATCAAATCAAGGCTATTTTGAGGCACTTACATTAGGGCTGTTTTTTTGTAGCAGCAATGTGAAGCTAAACATTTTATCATTTAAACATTTACAGTACATCAACTTTTCAGTTAAAACTTAATCTCATGAGTTTCTGTAATCACTTGCTTTTGCGTTTTGGCTAATTATTTGGTTTAGTTTAGATTTTACATTTAGACTGAATATTTCAATGTTTTTAACCTATAAATAATTTAGGTAGCTACACATTAAAACATGAAAAAGGGATAAACTAAACCTTAATACACGACACAAATTATTTAGAAACCTATCTTATATATAGTACAGTATATAAAATACTTTTTCTTTAAGGAAAAAAACAAAAATATAGCATTTTATATTATTCTCAAACATTATTGTATAACATTTTCAGTTTAGCGCATTTAACTTTCATCTCAAACTTCATGTACTCATGCACCAATTCATTCCTCAAGATTTAAAGTTCAACGTCAACAAAGCATTGCCTGGAGCTCCATCGTTCTCCCTTCACTCACTGTTTCTTTGCTGTCACTTTGTGTCTGGCCTATTGTGTGAGAAAACAATGGTCATACCAGGGGAAAGTCAGACCGAGTCTGTGATTGGCTGGCTTAGCTGGCCACTTCCTGAGTTCTGGGAAGTGAATGGGGGGAGTGAGGAGTGTTGGGGGGTCTTTCTCACATAGCCAGGCATACTAGGGGGACAGCAGGGGTCAACTTCCTGTCCATAGAATGGGGCAAAGGAAACACAGACAGGAAACAGGAAGCAGAAAGAGGAAACTGCACCCATTGTCCCAGCACAACACTGTCACCGTGGAAACCACCAAAGAGGGGAGAGAGAGGGAGCCGTGATTTTTCATACCCTTCGAATCCCTGAAAATCTACTTGTTATACCTACAAATACTGTGTCTAAGAAATGTTTTAGACGAATAAATGATTATAAGAAAGAGAAGTAAAGAAGTGGTGATGTACCTGTAATAATGAGCTGGGCATCATATGGTTCCATGTAACCATCATTCTCTCCTTCTCTTTCAGCCTCTCTCTGTTCCCTCGTTTTCTCAGCATCAAATGGGTCAGCATAGTCCTCCAGGATGATCTATTACGAGTCCGAAGAAAAGAAGAATAGGAAGGGATATCTATGATTTTTGTTCATATCTACAAAAGAAGATACACCCTCAAAAGTAAAGAAATATTCAGAGTTTAGATTAAGTTTGGCTCAGTCAAAAGCCTTTGTGGCATAATGTTGATTGCAACAAAAAACTATTTTGACTCATGCCTCATTTCTTAAAAAAACAAAACAGAAATCAAGATTACAGTGTGGCCCTTACAATTTAAGTAAGTTGTGCCCATTGCTGGAGAAATGTGAAGCTTAAAATATTTGTAAAAACACTTGTTAATTCTTCTGTTAAAACCTATGTATTATTTGAGCTGTAAATTTGTTCTCTTAATTTTTATGGTTGTTTTAGGGTTTAAGCATTGCATTGTCATGGTAATGAACTTTAAAATTGGATATTACTACACAGAAAAAGTTAGTAAATGATGTTTCCAACTAAAATAATGTTAACTTGATTGAGACTATACTATTGAAACAGTGATTATTAGTATTGATGAATATTTTAAAGTGTTGCTTCTGCCCAATTCAATTTGTAAATGCCTCACAGTAACCCTGATTTTATTTTATTTTTTAATTTTTAAAGAAAAGAAGGAAAATGTGTAAATTAATTTTTTCTTTCTGTTCCTTATCTTTCTTTCAGTGTTGCCAAGTCCGGGAAACTGGGTAAATTTTAAAAAGTTTGTTTGTTTGTTTCAGATTAAAGTGATGCCCCTCAGGAAGTGACTTTAATAGTCAATTTCTCCTGCAACCCAGTTGGTCTAGTTTTGAGTACCATTGGGGTGGTTTTGTTATGCAGACATGGCAACCCTACTTTCTTTACATATCAATGTAACATTTTGAATTACATAGCAAATTAATCAATATAATGCAAAAAGTGCTACTGATTGCACTTAAGTTTACAGGAACTTACAATATTCTGTAAATACTATGATACAAAGTGTCACTAGCGGACGTGCTACAATCATCTACTTCAGAAATAATGCAAACCCAGCTAAAAAAAAAAGGCCATTTCGTCAAAACCTGGAGTTAAATTACATCTTATTGGGTGGAATTCTTTGTTACAACTCATAGATGAAGAATCAGTGCTTCTTTAGCTGAAGAGCTTATGCTTATTCTCCAGCCCATCTTTCCCCTTTCTTTCTCTGATTCTCCCTCTGGACCCTTATTTTTTTGTGTGTGTGACCTCATGAGATTCTGATTTCTATGCTATTATGTTCAAAGTGTAGCTGGAGGGGATGTCCGTAAATGGGAGAGGATACTGTCTATGTATCAAGTG
This sequence comes from Carassius carassius, assembly GCF_963082965.1. Taxonomy (NCBI): domain Eukaryota; kingdom Metazoa; phylum Chordata; class Actinopteri; order Cypriniformes; family Cyprinidae; genus Carassius; species Carassius carassius. Next base: position 18,350,252 of record NC_081769.1, on the reverse strand, counting down.
ACATAATTCTTCAAAGACTGCCTTCACCAGGGACTGGAAGAATGGGATGGAGCTATTGTGCTATGTATGCATTGTATTCTTTGCGTATTTGTGAGCAAGGGTGTGTGTGTATACGAGCACAAAAGTGTGTTTCCCACAAAGACAGAGTGAAGAGTGCGTGCATGACTAGGAAAAGAGACAGGAAGAGAGGCAAGGAAAGGGCTTTCATTGTGTTTGTTGCTTTTCAGCTCCACTGTGTCTGCTTATAATACAGCAGTTCAATGAAAATAACATATAGGGAGAAAAAGAGAGAGCGGGGAGGGAGGAAAGAAAGATACGAAAGAGAAAAGAGGGGGCTGAGGGAGGGGAGAAGATATTGCTTAGACAAAGAACTGGTAGAGAGATACTGATCTCAATTTTCAAAACAAAGACATTTGTTTGGTTCTCACAGTCAACAGGGTGACTGGGAAAATTGGAGTATGTCATGGACTAAAAAGAACATCCTCTCTGAGGTCTACTTTATCACTCAGATCAGGGCTATTCTTCCTTTATCCAAGCTAAAACCCGTACTAAAACCAGCAAAGGATGCTGGTCCCAGTTGGTTTGAGCTGGTCTTATTTCAGTTCATCAGTAGACTAGCATGAAAGTGCATAATACCCCAAAACTAGCTAAAGAACAGTGATGCCATACAATTTTTGGTTCCCCAAAGAACTTTTCAGTGAGCAGTTCTTAAAAGAGCCATTTTCCCTCATAAGTGTGAAGAACATTTTTAAAAGTCTGTTTACCAGTATAAAGAATATTCTGTAAAACTGAAAGGTTCCATAAATGTTCAAGGTTCTTTGTGGAACCATAAATGGTTATAACACACATATAAACACTTATTTTTAAGAGTATATGAGGTTTGCCTGTTTAGTGGTGTTGCCTCAGTCTCTAACTTACCGTTTCTGTTCTGATTGGTGACTTGGCCCTCTCGCTGTCTGGAGATGATCCTCCTGCACTGGATTTTGGATCATTAACCTTGATCATTCTGCTCATGTACGCGTCAGCGAGACTGGTGGTCCGCAGAGTGCGATGGTCTTCAAAGCCCTCCATTTTGGTGTGTTTCTTACTTTTCCCAGGGATCAGAATTTCCCATATCTTCCCGTCTTTTATCGAGCCGGTGCTGGAGGGGTTCCGTCCCAGCTCGATGGCCGAATTTTTACGATTTCTCCCGTGAAGAAGCGAACCCACACCACCACCACCACTGCCACCGTTTTCCGCTCCAGAATTTTTACGCAGACTCCCCTTGGAACCAGTACCGACAGTCAGAACCGGTTTGGGTCGGGACTGAGTTCCCGATTCCGAAGCAGAACGGATGCGGTCGGATCCAGTCTTCAAACTAGTTGGGAAATCTTTAAACCACTTCGCCATGGTGAATACGCACAGGTGTCCGCGCCTGTCTCCATACACACGCGCAACTCCTTTAGGAATAATCAGCTTCTACAATATCACTGACTATGGCCCTATAATTATTTTTTTTGTCTAAATTAACAACACTTTAACGCACAGTTCAGGTTCGGCTGTTCAGTGCAAGGTTGTTTGTTTAGCTTTTAAAAAAATATTTTGAATTTATTTAAGCTAATTTGGAAAATCTGTCAAATTGATTTAGGGAAAGGTTCCGAATATTAAAATTCCTTTTATGCTATGCAATATTGTTTACAGAATTTATCCCATTCGTATTTCTTTTCAGGAAACTTCTTACACTCACACCTATACTACGATTCATCACATTGGAATACAATGTCTTGTTTTTGTTTGCTCCCAATTATTCCCGCAAGATAAAGAGGAGTCTCTGAAGGGCATAAACGCGGAAAAATTGAAAGTTTTTCTTAGCTCTCGGTGAAGATCCCATTCCCGGTATATCCACTCTAAGCGACAGTCTAAATGAAGTGAAGAGGATGTGCGTGTACGCGCGTTTGTGCTGCAGCTGTGGGTGGGGGTGGTTTCTGTGCCTCTGCTGGCAGCTACTCTTCCCCTAAATGGGAACTTTTCATTTGCTGGGCACTGCCCACCTGTAGATGCAAACCTACTTTGGTGCTCAGTAACTACATTTTCAGTTTTTATCATGTGTTTCCATTTCCAGTATAGGCTATTTTACTCAATTGAAGGTCAATTTCTGGTAAAGGCAAATAAATAAATAAATACATTTATTTATTTACATTTACATCGTTGTCTTCGATGCTAATGCAGAGGTCCATTTATGGTTAAGCAAGTAAATCTATAACTATACTAAAATAAACAACTATTTAACATTTTCACCGTAGTTGGCCACGAAATAAAGATAATCGATCACATGTTGCCCTAATAGCAGGACATCACATCTGTAAATAATAGGCCTCGAACTTTTAGCTTAATTTAAACAGTAGCTAAACGTGAAATAAAATTTGTAATATATATATATATATATATATATATATATATATATATATATATATATATATATATATATATATATATATATATATATTAATAACAATGAAAAAGCAACAAAAACAAGTAAAATATAACAAATATTTAAATATGATCTGAGTGATAATTTTTTATAAATAAACATCTAAATGCTGAAAAATTAGGTCTATTGTGCAAGGCACTACCACAGAGGGGCAGCAGTTTACACCGGGTAACTGGCCCAAGTTAGGGCAGACGCAAGGGCGATTTAAAGTTATACTGCCTCCATCTAGTGGCTGGTTAAAAAACATCCATAATTCATTGATAAGACGTAAACATTAATTATTTAATTACGCTTTGATTTAATTCATTAGACACAATACACCTGTCTGCTTGAAAACTTGATATATATTTTTTGCAAAGTTTAAAAATTGATCTAATTGGGATCGACTTTACTTACTTTGGTATATGGTTATACACACATTTCCATTTTTGCATTGTTTTGATAAGATAAGTGAATACAAATACTGGAAACTGAATAGGCCTTGATACTCTGCGCACGCGTGGTGGTTACCACGGTGAAGAGTAACAGTATTTACAAGAGTTTATGAACACTCAGTCATCTTAGTTCATCGAACGTCTCGTAACATATATTGAAAAGCATCTGAACCTGTTTTTCCAGTTATTGAAAAAAGATCAAAGGAAACTGAAATCCAGATGCTACTGGATTACAAGACAGTACGTTAGTACACGGGACATTTACACTCATCGACGGACCAACTAACTAGTAGAACCAGTTGCACTCAGAATCTGCACTATTTTTGATTGTAGGCCACTTTGTATGATGCGCATTTCTCCATTCTTATTATAAAGTATTTTATTTACAAAACCAGATATTTTCATAATAAATCCAAACCCTGTTTTGCAACGGAATTGCTCGATATATCAGATTTGATCCTATCTAATAGTATATCTTCAAGACCACGTCAGTATAAACAACATTCACTTTCAACTCTAAATGGATACATAGGGCCTATCGAATTGCGCAACAAGCAGTTACATGAACGTGCGCGTAGAAGTTTAAGCCCACTGTATCAATTTAGCGACAAAAACGAAACTTTCCTGTCTTTAAATCATATCATTATATTTACGTTTCAGGGATTCACAGACAAACTAGTTCCAGATTTAATTGTGATTTGACACACAAGCTCACCAAACACCAATAACGAAGCAGAAATGGTTTGACGCGTTCCACCCACGACGCCACTATCAGCCAATGAGATTATTCTCACGCGCATAGTGGGCGGGGCATGTGGTATCGGTCTGAAAGTGAACAGGTTGTCTTTAGCAAATGTTTTCCCTTGAGTGTATTAGTTAGAGTTGTCAGTTTTAAAAGTGACCTTCTTAACTTTACGCTATTAGTTCTCATGCAGGAGAACCACAGGAGGAAACAGAGGAACATTCAGCAGAGAGAAATATAAACTTTGCCTTAACATCAGGTATGTTAAATGTTATTTTTTGTCTTGCTAAACCTGTTAGCCTGTGATTAGAAATTGATTTTAATATGTTTGTCGAGCAGATGCTCCAACTCATTCTTGAGCTTAGCTTTCTTCCTCTGGGAGTTACACTTGTTTCGTGAGGTAGGCAATAGCCTAGTTGTATTTTGTGTTTTTCTTAAGTGGTCTTCTGTGAAGATGGATTAAAGTCTGCCCAGAGGATTATTGTCGCTGAAAATGAGCGCTTCGTCCCTAGAGACTTCAAAACCCATTAAGTTTCGCAAATAGCGCAGGTGCATCGCCAGGTGTACACCTGCGCTTCTCGCTTTGGGAACAAACTCATGAGAGAAAAGCTTGACGTGGCAAACAATCCCGCTTTAACAATGTTTAACCTCCCCACCACAGCCCCGAAAGTCCGCTAAACCTTTAAAGTCTTGTCTGAATAGCTCAATTTTCATTCAAATGGAGAACTAGTTTGTGTCAAACATGCCGTGAGCGATCAGGTTACTGTGTCAGGTAGGCTGTCAAACGTGTGTTTATGTTTAAAGGGGCTATTAAATTAAACAACAGTAAACTTTTAAGTAAATTAAAGTGTTATATTTGATACATAGCTCGTTTGGTAACTCCGTGGTCGTGTTATCCAGACGCCAGGATCTTTAGAGATTTGAAACCGGTGACTCAGTGCAGAAGAATTTTATAGGCCTGGGTTGAACATTGGTACTTAAACTTTACAATATTACTCATTCTCAAAAACATTTAAATAATTGCATCACGACCTGTTTTTGTTTTGTGTACCCCCATAACTCCATTGGTAAGGCTCAATATGAAATATGTGTTATTTTTATCTAATGTTGGATATAATTCAGCATAATGATAATTGATATTATTAAAGTGATTTAAGGTTAAGATGAATTGAATATTCACCCTGTTTTCTAAATTTTTGTTATTGGACCCTTTTCACAGACTGTGACAAGCTTCCACTATTATTAACTTTGGAAAATCTAGCAAAGTTTATATATAAACTTTACAACTAGTTGACGCTGCTGCATGAGTGTTTCTAATACAGTAGCTGAGGGCAAATTTGACATCTTTCTACCATTTGGTCAACGTAATACATTTCTGAGATTTTTTTTCCCCCTCTTTTTGAAAGTAATAGAAATGCTAAAAAAAAAAAAATTCTTCTTGGGAATGCAATGGGAATAGAAAATATACAAATAAAAATAAATAAAATAAAAATAATTGTTATAGTGTCTGTCCACCACTGTAAAAATTTTCCCGACTATGACTGCTTGCGCTTCTGAGAACCCTTGAAAATGTAAGAAGTGTCTATTTAGAAGAGTACATTTGTGTTTTCATCATCTTTTCTTTTTTTTTGTGATTTTTGTGATCTATAAAGTTTGTGAAATGACATATTTCTCTATAGTGACTTATACTGGACAGCTCCAATCATTGTAATGATTGACAAAAAATCGCAAAAAAATAAGTTTATTATAGTTTCTTTTCACCACTGTAAAAGTTTACCGAACTATGACAACTTCCACTTCTGAGAATCTTGAAAATGTTAGTGTCTATTAAAGGGATAGTTCACCCAAAAATGAAAATTCTGTAATTAATTATTCACTCTCATTTCATTACAAAACCGTAAGACCTCCGTTCATCTTTGGAGCACAAATTAAGATATTTTTGATGCATCCCGTGAGCTCTCTGACCCTCTCAGACAGCAAGTGTCCTCACACAATCAGTGCCAAAAAACCTAGCAAGGACATTGGTAAAATAATCCATGTGACATCAGGGGTTCAACCATAATTTGACAAAGCTATGAGAATACTTTTTGTGTGCAAAATTAAAAAAAAATAAAAAAAAATTATGACTTTATTCAACTATTTGTCTCCTCCGCGTCACCGTGGCATAATTTTGGAGAGTATCAACTGAACAAACTGGTGTGATGTTCTGTTTCAGCCGCGTGGCTGATCATGGGAATGCATCAAAAACATCTTAATTTGTTTTAAGATACACAGGTTTGGAACAACATGAGGGTGAGTAATTTATGACAGAATTGTCATTTTTCTGTGAACTATCCCTTTAAGAGTACATTTGTTTTCATCATCTTTTTTGTGTCATATTTTTAGTGAATTTGATCTCTAAAACTTGAAATGACGGATTTCTCTCAAGAGACATATACTGGACTTCTTTTAACATTGTAATGTTTTTAAACCCCACCTTTACCAACTAACATTGACTGCCAGCTCGAATTCAGATCTGCCTCCCCTCCAATCAGCTGCTGAACTGAACCAAGCCAGTCCTGCTTTTTTTTTTTTCCTTTTCAATATTTCGTTTCACTCAGATGCACATCACATAGATGTGAACACATCTGTCACTACTTTCACTGCCATTTCATTGCAACCATGAAAAACAGTTCTGTGTGTGAAAGATTTGCTAAGTAGCCTTTCCCTAATGATATACATGAGCTTTTGATTTTCGTATGTTTTAATGATTCTGGCTGCAAACATGGAGTAATTTCCCAGAAAAATACCTAATAGACAATTTATTAATATGAAATCCAATAAAGTAGTAATTTATGTTTTATAGGTTTTAAGCAAAATCTTTCCAACTACCCCCTTGAACCCACTAAAGTATACTCAGTGGTGCACATATCTTTGGAATTAATTAAAAGCTTACTTTTCATTTGAATCATTGTTTGCACATATTAGATTATAAAACCAAAATGTATTGTTCTTGCATCTCCCGTATCACGCTGGCATCTTGGTTATTGACCTATGACTACTTTGTGCTGAGACACAGACAAACATAACTTATTACCTTTTTATGAGATGCTAATCCCCTAGTGTGATTAACAGCTAAGAGTCATATCGTGCTTCAGTTTTTCCAAGCTGAAAAACTTGGAGTCATGAACACATCACATGCAGGTATTAGATAAGATTTCTTTGTATATTATTGTGTGGGTTTCTGAAAGTACGATTTGTGTTTGGCAACAATGAAGCATGTTTTAGTCATGCGGGTGAGATCCATTAGACTCACAGAAGAAGAAATTCTTGTTTGTCTACGGTTGAAACAAGAAGAGCGACTGAAGTTCAGAAAGGGAGTGGGGCAAGAAAGGAAAGAGAAGACTGAGAGGAAGGTTTGCAGGAGACCAAGAATGTAAAGGGGAGTCAAACACTAATGGAGGGATTCCAAGAAAGCTTACGATAGGCTACATTTTCTCAGATGTTTTCTCACAGCAACTTGAGTGCTTAATTTGTAGAGTAATCTAGATGAACTCTATATCTCACCTCTGTCAGGTAAATCACCCCAGAGCGAATATCAGTGATTGGTTTATCCTTCTCAAATTAATGGAAACTCTCAGAGATTCAGGTTGTGTATCCCATCAGACTGCTTGTCATACTTGTAATATACACCGCCGATGATTTCAAAAGTGTTCTGAAGTATGCTGAAAGATTGTTGTTGAAAACCTGAAGGAATCTGGGAATGCTAAGCATGCTTGTTTTCTACTTCCTGTGTTAAGTGAATTTTGACCTGAAAAAAAGGTGTCAGAATTAATATTTTATATTGATATAAAGTCTGATTCAATGCATGTCTGAGCAAAATGAAACATGCTCTGATGCACTGATTGTAGTCGCATTGATTTGGTTTGTAATTGTAAGCAGAGACTATACAAACTATACTGACTGCACAGACTTCTCCTGAATCCTACTGCCTCAGTTCCCTGCTAATTCTATTAGACGTTCCACATCTGAGAGCTCAGCAGTCCTGATTCAATTTAAGATCAGAGAAATCAGTTTGATGGGAGAACAGGAGGTTGCAGACTCTGAGCTGTGGACAGGTGTACCTGGAGGGTCTGGTGTGAGGGTTTAATTTTTTTTAAGAAACGTGGTTCATTAAGACTTGACAATTGGACTGTTTGTTGTTGCATCATCTCCCTGAGCTGGTGAAATGAGACATGGAAAGTACAGTATGTGTCTGTCCTAATGTGTAAGTGTATAATATTAGATTTGTTAGAGTTAGAGACAGACACTTTTGATTTGGTAAATGATTCAAGGCTCCAGGCTGCATCAAAATGCTCGCATTTTGTGACCTGTTTTTCTGCCAGTGAAACTAATATTGATAGAGGTCGCACTGGCGCGACCATTGCATGTGCAATTTCTGTTACATATGAGAAACATCAAACGTCAAATTAAACAAAAGCTTAATAAAATCCCGCTACACGTTTGAGATGCTAAGCGCAGACTGTTTATCAGCTCGGACCGCGACACAAACAAACTGGTCCAAGCACAGAACAGCTTTACCTCTGAACCAAGCAGCACAGCGCTGCGAGCTCCAGTGAAAAGCAATTTGAAATTTGCAGAAGAATGAATAAAGATTGCTGTGAGATCTGGGGATCATTTTATCCATCTGTTTCCAGCAAATTAAAGCTCCAAAATTATCCAATTTGAATGTTATTTTTAATGGGATGACCAAAATATTCTGTGGTGAACAAACACTTACGTAAAATGTGTCGTTAACGCTGTGGTTGTGTGTGGATTATTCTCAGAAATTATAACGATTACTAAAACTTTATATGTTACCATGTGTAGAGCACCTCTGGTGATAGTACACAAAAAAGTTGTAGTGCGTATAAAATCTTTTATGTGGATATTGGAACACAAGTGAAGTGCAAATCTTAAATAATAGGCATGCAACCAAATGTAACTTTGCAAATATGAAACCATTTGTATTCACCCTTCACCTTTCTGTCTGTCTCTACTTTTGTCCATCAGAGTGAAAGTAGTAAACCAGTACTGTACGGCTGCTTTTTTAAATACAGAATCTGCGAATCATCTGCTAATCTCCTGTTATTTAACACCGTTGGTAATTCAGTGGTGCATATATACTGTATATTAGCCTATGTAAAAGAAAATAAAGGATTGTGGGGTAAATGTTCTTATTTGCCTATTTATTATTATTATAATTAATATTGTTTAGATCGGCTCCAGCACATGAGAATGCAACTGCTTGTCCATTTTTAAAAACAGAAGTAATTTTATACTTTCAAATGTTTACACTTTCAAATGTTCAAATTGTTCAACATTTTCAGTGGATTTCCAAATGTGTGAAAGCTGAACAGGACTGAAAAAAGGTGAAAGTTTTTGCAACTGTACACAATCCATGAATGTATAATGAGACAAGCATTGTTTGTTTTATGTTTCGTTCTCAGCTACACAACTCGCTGCGACCTTCTTGCACACCATTGTTTCACATTGTATAGCTTTTGTCATTGCTTTTCACTGGCATTGCAGCAGGCATAAAACATAGAATACGGCAAAATAATTAAATCAATTAAAATACAAAAATACATTGAGAGGAAATTCCTTCATTCATAGTTAAAAGTGGAATTAACTGTGGTTAAATCCGGTGTTAAAATCATTTAAGATTGGCGACATTATCATGAAATTATCATAAGAGAAAATGATATAGCAGATATAATTAACAGTGCTTTATTTTGAAGAGAGAAAAAGCAGTGGGTTGATTCATGTTGTTTTGCCCTTAAAGCACAAATACTTGCTCCTAGAGGGGTTGAAATCAAGTGTTTGTTTGGGATAAGTAAACCCCTGCATACCATAGACTATTGCCTATGAAGGGAACAGTGACTTCTCTGATTTGGATCCGTGTATGTGAGCAGGAGAGAGCAAGTGTGATAGAGAAGCCAGTGTTCTCAGCATAGCTGCCCTTGTTTTCTGCCCCACTTCACTGTAATAATGGGAAGAGGGTCCTCATACACCCCCTCCATCTCACTCATGGCCTCCCTCCATTCAGCCTATCAAATGCAGTACTGAGCGGCTAAATGGTGCCTCTGTTTGTCGGCCTACTGACACAGAGGAAATGGATCACCATAGACCGTGACCGGATTTTGGCTGTTTGTTTGACCAGATCACTGATAAAATAAATAATCTGACAGTCATCCTGTGGAAAATCATAAGTGATGAGAGTTAAAGGGATAGTTCACCCCAAAATGAGAATTCTGTCATTAATTACTCACCCCAATGTTGTTCCAAACCCATAAGAACTTTGTTCATCTTCAGAATGCAAATTAAGATATTTAAATAAAAAAAATGCTGTTTGTTATTTGTGTGTGAATTTGAGCAAAAAAAAAAAACACAAACAAACAATAAAAGCACAATTGATTTGTTGATTGCCAGATTTTATTCCTGATTTGATACTTGTAACTGGAATGTTACCTTGACCAGCAGTTCAGGAGATTTTGGTTTTTTCCTCTGAGTAGATTGGAGCATAACTGGAAGTAACTGCATAGACCTGGCTTGCCTCAAAGGAACTTTGATCAAAGTGCCAGCATTACTGGATGGTTCAAAATGCAATATCTTTAAATTATGGAGAAAATTGAAAGATACTATGAGATTTGTTGCCTTATTACAACTGGCTGCTGCACAAATTGTTGACAGCTTTGGTCTAGGCCCTCAGGATAAATGTTCATCATATTCAACATAACTATGTCCCCCTGCTATAAAGAAGCATGTCCAGATTTATAGTTCTTTTATGATGTCCAAAGTCTGTTGTCAGGACCAAAACTCCACCTATCTGGAATTTAATCGTGGTCACTGTAAAAGTACATAAATACTGCTGCAGCTACAATAAACACAGATGAAGAATGATTCTGAGAGGGGGAAATGATCATTGAAGTGCTGCTTCTGCTTTCTCGCTACACCTGTATAGCTATCCACCTGTCTGTCCATCTTTCTTCAGTCTCCTTTTAGTCATTGACATTGACATGTCAGCCGCCTCAGACAGCTTTCTGGTGACAAAACACATAAAACGCCCATTCTTTGTATTCACATTGCAGTACTAGTCATGATGGCTCCTTTACCGGTATATGACACACAGTAATTATGTTTCTCAACACTGTCTTGCTCATCTCAAGCTGAGTGTTTGTTTTACAGGATTTGCTTCTTCAACAACTGTGTAATAGAAGCAGAACTGATTAGACTGAATGTGTTTGTAGTTTGCAGTCTGTTTAGTGTATTGCAGAGCTGTTTTTTTACTGAAGAGGACGACTAATGCAAGAGTGACTGACAGAAAGAGAAACGGTAAAGATGTACCAATGTCTGAGAATGCACTTTGTTCCTCTGTCACACCCTTCATACTAATCTGTTCCTTATTGAAATATTTCCATTCCATCTCACCAGACACACCTTCATTTTTTTCTACTCCATTACATCATAAGTAATGCTAGAGCTTCCCTGGGTTTTGTTGAGAAATATTCTCAATGAAAAGGTTGTTTAGGATGGAAAGTCAATGGAATCTGTGGGAAAAAAAAGTGTGTGTTTGTTCAGGTTAATGAATAATGAAGGCCAGGAGTCAGAGGTAAAGGGCAGCATGGATGTGTGTAATTCAATCCTGCCTCGTTCAACTGTGTCTGTGTCTGTCTGTATCTCAATAGAGCACAACAGTAGGGTTCTGCTTGTAAAAATCTCATTCAAATTCTCCTACATTTCAACACAGACCAGCAATGTCTACAAGAATGTTGAAGTCAGTATGAAATCGAACCCAATGCATGTTCCTGATCTTATCTTAAAAGATTCATAAGTGTACATTATAACAAAGAAAAAAATGTGTCTTTTATAATCTTTTGTTAATATGTAATAACTTGCTCCACCTTTATTATGCCTGTTCCTTTTTTAGTGGCTTCATTTTGGAGAGCAAACCCTGGATTTTAATCGGACCGATTTTGACAAATTGCATTTAAAAATGTTTTTTTTAAACTTATTTTAGTTTAGTAAAAAGTCATTTATATACAAACAAAAACAATTATTTAGGCCATTTAATTATTTAGGATTTAAGATCATGAAGGTCATGATAAATAAAAGCTTGTTTAATTGTCAAATAAGTCAAGTAGGACACTGCCCCCAAATCTGGCACAATATCCAACAATAAGAAAAAGGAATTCACCATTGTGTCTTGTTGAAGTAAAGTGCTTTTTTTGGAGAAGAGAGCAGTGTCCGTAGAGGGAGAAGTGACTTCAGATCAGGTTGTGCAGTGGAGTGTAATCTGAAGGGCATTATATTGCTTCTGTCGGAGCTAATTTGAAGGAAAGGACATTGAGGGCTGTGACAGAAAAAAAAAAAAAAACTGTTTCTCTGTGCTGTTGTGATTAACTTCTGAGCTGGTTGCTTTGGTTGAAGGGTTGGAACTTTTTATTGAAGATTTTTCTAAAACTGAAGGCGATAAATTAGTTCTGGTACTATATATATTAAATATATAAACTTTTTCTTTGTTTGTCTCTCTTTATCTACCCTCTAGGATGTCTGATCCTGTCTCAGGTAGGAAGACCCCCGTGGATTATGGCGTACAGATTCGCTTTATAAATGACCTGCAGGACACTGGAGGGGGAGTAAGTGGGCAGCCTCGGAAAGAGCCGTCAAAAAAGCCACCGAAAAAGCCACCTCCTCGATATGGAGTGGCAGTGAGGGTGCAGGGCATCGGTGGGCAGTCCTATGTTGTACTGAAAGAGGGAGAAAAAGGAGATTCATATGGAGTACAGCTGAGAACCCAACCACCTGCTTACAGCAGCCTGCCTAGGTATGCTCCTATATTTTTTTTAAAGATATATATATATATATATATATATATATATATATATATATATATATATATATATATATTAGTGGTGGGCATATATTATTTTTTTTTTATCTAGATTAATCTCACTGTAATCTTGGAATTAATCTAGATTAATCTAGATTCAAATGGCTCACTTGAATTCTGCCGAAGGCATTCAGAATATGTGTGCTACCCAAATAAAATAATGACTAAAAGTAACGTTAATTCTTTTAGAACAGGTTTCTCAAGACAGGTGGTGCATTAGACCAGGGGCTCATCTCCTGTTTCCAAAATGCATCACAAACTGCTTGAGAAAGCTGTAAACGAATTGCACAAGGTGCAAACAACCTTACGCTTGTTTCACACAAAAAACTGTCTGCAGTGCGTATGCGTTGCAAATTTTTTTAAGCACCCATGTTAACGGATTCCAGTGTCCATGCGGCTGCGGTCCGTCAGTGCGTTCCAGGAGCGTTGCGTCTGCAGCAGTGCAGCGATCGTTTGCGTACCGAGTAGTGGACTGCAAACACGTCCTGTGTGAAAGCACAATGAGTATGAGTCCGTGCTGCTTCTGCACCACATACGTAACGCACACGGACTGCATACGCACTGCAGACGGATTATGTGTGAAACATGCGTGCATCTTGTCGAGGTTTCCATTGGGAAGCTTCTTTAAAAAAAATTTCCCTGTAGCAAACCCAGCCGCATCTTAGCTGCATCCATGTTAGCATGTCAAGTTTGCTGTGGTAATTTCACAGTAGGCATACTGTGAAATTATAAACACACATGTATATATATACACACACATGTAAATGTATGTAAATATTTTCAAAATGTGTGTGTGTGTGTGTGTGTGTGTGTGTATATATATATATATATATATATACACACTACACGTATATATTATGTAAAAATTTAAGCATTTAAGCATAGTCATTTAGATCTAAAGGTTAGAAATTAACAATTGGTTGCAAAAATTAACTAATTAATTACAAATGTTACTTAATACTGTAATTGTGTTACATACTGTACAATATGATTTGATTGCATATTCATCTCATAATTTCAATTGAATTTTCAAATTAATGTAGAAATAATATATATATATATATATAATCTGTGTGTAATGGCATCTTTTTACCAAGTAGCATGTTATTAATGATAGCCAGAATTAGGGCTGCTCCGATCACGATCGGCCGATCGTTAATGCGCATCTCGTCAGTAAAGCCGGTTCTGTAATCAGCGGTAAATTCCCTCAGGTGCGTGATTTCACATAGAGCAACTGTTACTACACAGAGTCGTTGTTAACTGAGAAGATGCGCAAATAAACGCTGATAATGAAGTGGATTTGCGCATCTTCTCAGTTAACAACGGCTCTGTGTAGTAACAGCTGCTCTATGAATTTACCGCTGATTAGAGAACCGGCTTTACTGACGAGATGCGCATAACGATCGGCCGATCGTGATCGGAGCAGCCCTAGCCAGAATCATTGATACCGATATTCTTATCGATGTCTTTATTAAATGCGTTTTCCTCAATTTTAGCAATTAATTATAGCCATTTGACATCTACAGTTTAACTGAAAGCCATTAATTTTAACATTTAAAAATAGTGAACTTAAAATCTTCATAAACCATAAATTGTATATGCAAAAACTATAAATTGAGTATAGGTTAATTTTATAAGATAGAAAACAATACTTAATCTGTATCTTTAATTTTTGTAATTCTCTAATTGTGTCTGTTTGTTTAAAAAGGGCGTGTAGAGAAAAGAAATCTCTGATAGCCGAGGCACTCCTTAATTAAAATGTCTTTAATGAAAAAATGACATGTCCTAAATGGACAACTTTAAAATGCCCACGCGTAGCGGCATGAGGCCTTCTTCAGGGCATGCCCTTTTTAAATGTTCTACCTTGGACCGAAGAGCACCCAAATCAAACCTAAAAGGAATTGAGCATGCCATTCATCTTGAATCGAAACTGTGTCTATTTGTTTGTTAGGAGGAGAGAGGATGGGGTAATCCAGGGGCCATATTTCTCGTCTGGAGAGAACATCCCCCTGCGTCGGGCTCAATCTCATGGTTCCCTGTTGGATAGAGAAAACGGCAGCGATGACTTCACAGATCAACTCCGACGTCCGCTTGGAGATGGACGCTCTGGTAGCTACGGAAACCTGGATGGAAGTATTGGTATGGGAGTAGACAGGGAACAGCCCAGAGAAAGGATGGAGAGAAATCATTGGGGTGGATCCTACCAGACAGGGCTGAATGGCACTTTAGGAAGAGGGAGAGCTGGTGGCAGTCACTACACCTCTTCAGAATCAGTCGAAGTATCTCCATACAACCAGCACACTCACAGCAAATCAGCTCCCAAGTCCATCCATCAGACGCCTGCCCACAGACTCGTCGACAAGTTTGAAGGGAGCTCTGCAGCACAGGCGGGTAACACTGGGACCAACAAAAAGGGGCGCTTTCCCATCCCAAATTCAGATGAAAGACCCACCTCAACCTCACCATTACCCACTCCATCTCTCATCCTAAACACATCCTCTTCACCGCAGTCTTCCTCACCTGCCTCTGCCTACAGCAGCCTGGGCCGTGGCTCAAGTTCTGTCGCCAAGGTCACGGCTGTCTCTACATCTGCTTCAGTTGATGGACATGTGAGTGATGGTTATATAAAGAGGTTTGCAATTTTTAAAGTATGCACTACTCTTAGTGTTTAACATTCACTTAGAAATTAATAACAAGTACTGAACCTGGTGGGGAATAAATCATTTCTCTTCTTTTTTTGACCTCCATACCATGTATTCTTTACAGTCTCTTAAATGCAGGTTTGTTTTCATAGAAATATTGTCTAGGGCAATTTTCTTATTCTGGATAGTTCTGCATTCACATAAAATGTCCTTAGCTTTGCCTCATCTATCATGTTTTCACTGGCTTTTTTACATGCAACCAGATAATCATTAGAAGAAAGACTGATTAATTGAACACCACAATCTTTTATCATCTAATCAATCTACTGTAGGTCTTACGAATGTTTATTTTTGTCTTTCATGGTCAGTGGAATAAAATGAATATTTACTAAATATTTACTAAAAAACTTTTCTGGTAGACATTCTTTTGCGTTATGTTATTAAAGTAAAAACTACCATCATGCTTGTGGTAGCAACAGTAACGTTATGTTTTTGGTGACTTTCTCAGCTCTTGACTGCAGCACTGGGCACTTCAAGCTTAAATTTTGTACTGAATGCCTGTAGTGTACATGTAAATGAATATGCGAATCCACAAAGTTGATAACTTTCAGAATCTGAAATCGGATTGGAATTATTCCAACTGATGAAAATTTGTGCATTAGAGATACAAACATCCCTTCTGAGGCCTTGTTCTGAAATCTAGTGAAGTGCTTTGCTGTCAGTAGGCCACTGTCTTAAAAGGCAGCATCCTAAATGATGAAGAACATCATTACAATCTTATTTAGACTGCTTTCCTCTGATGAACATGTTGAGGCTCAACTCCCAGTTGATTCCAATAGATTTTGGTGTTAGCAAATTAACATTGTTTCTCTAAGAATAAAACAATATAATAAACAAATGTTGTGTAAAATATAATTTTTTTAAATGAATTAAAACTTAAGTAAATAGAAAACCAATTTAATTCACTTTTTAAATGAAATGCTAATGTTATTCATGTAGCTCAAACAATAAACTGCATGCGTGCATGTATGTATTTATATTAGTGTTGTCAAACAATTAATCGCGATTAATTTGAACATTGTAGTTGCATTGCTGTCTAAATGCATTCCTTCAAAATGCTGTCAGAGTTTTGGAGGGGTGTAATTTGAGAAGGTTACAGTATTCATCAACCCGATACTCTATTCTCTCTGGCATTGAATGTCATTTAGCTTGATTTAGCTTGTTGGTGTGTCAGCTGACAGAGTACACACTTATATTACTACTCAGATGTATCAGTTGTAGCCCACTCTTCAGACTGAATTGTTACTTTGTTGTTTTGAACATATTCTATATGGGTTGTGTTTGATTCTTAATAAACTGTTATCTCCATTTAGGTAACTCCTGACCTTTTGATGGACCAAGGTCAAAGTTCAGGGTCAGAGTTCTCAACTGAAGATCAGCTACAGCAGATAATCTATGATGTTCTACGTCAGGGGTAAACCATTGTTTTGATGCATAACAGCAATACATACAGAGTAACAGTTAGTAACCTTTTGTTTCTCCTAATTCTGCAGGAGTACAGAGGGAGATGCCGTCATTAAGCACAGAGTTCGAGTCATCTGTAATAAAGTTCAAGGACTGAAGGTACAGACTGTCACATTTCGAAGCATTGCTATTTCTTCATTTACATTTTTGAACATTAAACAAATGTCAACACCTGATCATGTAACAAAATATTAAATACTTTCACCAGAATGACACAACCAGTTCCAAACACAGTAGATGACTGTTCAAGCAAAAAAGACACCGTGTTCTGTTCAGGCTTTGATATTAAATGATAAAAATTATGAAAAGTGTTTTAAGTGTACTAAATCAAAGACCGTTATTGTGTAATGTCCTGCCCTTCAGTTATAAGTGCAAGTGAGTGTTTTTGATGGAATTGCTTGTTTTTAGAATATTGCTTGTTTGTTTACTTTACTTTAAAATGCCCTTTTAGTGTGCATTAAACTAAAGAATCAAAATATAATATAGAATTGCTGATTTCATAGGTGATTTGAGCTGTTATTAAGGCATAATCTTGACAGGCAGTTTAGAATATTGCCATCATTCCTTATTCAAGTACATAAAATATATCCTTGTATTATATGCTTAGAAAAGTACTGCCCGGGGTGTTACCAAGATAGCCACAGAGTGATCTGTCTTTGACTAAACCCAGCTGCAAATAAATCTGCCATTTTTAAAAAGCAGTTATAAACAAGTGTCCGCAGTGTGAGATGATTTACTCTAGTGATAAAATCACCCAGTCTAGCTCTGGAGGTAGGCTCAGTTGGCACTATATTTAGTGCGCAGACAGGCCTTGCTAAAATGGGCATTATATTTGATGGCTTTTTAGGTGTTGGCATCTCTTGCTAAGCTATAATGAATTGGCAGTGGATCCCACCTCACTTACAACAGCTGAGCCCATTTTAGAGCGAAAGGAGGAAGGAGTGTTTACCTCCACCACACAAAAGCTCATTAATTATACAATATAAAAAAAATACAGCATAGATCAATCTAAAGTAATAAAATTATATAAAATTATAAATGCTAATAAGTGACCATCAGAAAAATTAAATGTAAATGGGCAATGAGAAAAAAATCCTGTGATGCCTTCTGTATAGCTTATATGTGACCCTGGATCACAAAACCAGTCTTAAGTGTCCATTTTCTTTTTAAATTGAGATTTAAACATAATCTGAAAGCTGAATAAATAAGCTTTCCATTGATGTTTGGTTTGTTAGGATAGGACTATAGGAATAATTGACTGAGATACAACTATAATATAGATATCTGAAAACCTGTAATCTAAAGGGGGTGCAAAAAAACCTAAATACTGAGAAAATTGCCTTTAAAATTGTCCAAATGAAGTTCTAATCAAAAATTAAGTTTTTATATATTTATGGTAGGAAATTTACAAAATATTTTCATGGAACATGATCTTTATTTAATATCCTAATGATTTTTGGCATAAAAATCGATGATTTTGACTCATAAAAAGTTATTTTAAAATGTGATTCACAATATTACAGTTGTAAGGTTGTTGTTTTTTTACAAAATGAAGTTTTGGTTAGCATAAGAGACTTCTTTCAAAAACGTACTAACCACAAATGCTTGAACAGTAGTGTGTGTATGCATAGTATTATTATTATAACCATTCTTTGTCTTCAGTGCTGAGCTTTTGAGAATTATTTAAAACTCTCATAGGTGCTTTCTTGTTTGCTTTATAGGTAAGGACTGTATTGTCTCTTTCTGAGAACAATTACTTAGTAGACAGGATTAAATCCTCAAGCCTATTACAATATGTCTCAGCATGGGCAGCAAACCACTAATTACTACTGTCTTCTAAATACTATCATAGAGGTGGACTTGGATTATAGTGTTTTGAGCTTATTGGAGCATGATCTGGTAATGCCTTGTTTACATGAAAACCTGTTTGATGTCATATACAGTAAAGCTCTTCTCATACGTTTACCGCAAGATGTTTTTATTTAGTACTGTCCTAATGAAGTAATAATTTGTATTGTATTTTTAATTTTATATTTTATTCTAACTATTATAAAAAGCAACCATTTAGCAATTAAAGTAACAATTATAAAGTTATAATTTAGTACTGTCAATATAATTTACACAAGCTATCCTGTTAAAAAAATTACATACTTCCGGTTCAAGGCTCTAGCGTGCCCTGCATATTTGAGTTATTCCCCATGGTTCTTCCCCATAGTAACTTTCACAACTGACTGCAAACAGTTGATGCTTGGGGCAACACATGATTAGGGATGGGTACCGAAACCCGGTATTAAAGTGGCCCCGGGGCTAAATTATGAAATACCGTAGTATCAGTAAGATCTGACGCTATCGGTTCTGCTTTCGGTACTGGAGGGAAAAAAATTAATGTACTATGTATGTTTGCTTAATAATGTTATCGTGCACATTTTATCTCACCCAACATTTCTAATGTGCGATCATATTAAGACTTTTGTCTGTGAGATCTGTGAGATCTCTCATGCGTGCCGCGGAGGCTGTCTGTCAGTCACACACACACACACACCACAACGAGCGCGGCGCACGCACAGACATAACAGTATGAAAACTCCCGCTTAAAGAGTAACTAAACCCTAAACCAACTTTTTTTACTTAATGATCTGTAAGAATGGGGCTTTATTAGTGCTGTTCATTGATTCGAGTAACTTTTTTGACATTTGAGTATAAAGTGTTTTAATTATACAATATATGGTGTAAAAACGTCTGAGTGCTGCCCTCTTCAGGTTGAACGGTGGCTACTGCAGTTGATTTTTCCTATTGGATGTTGCGGTGGCAGGTGACGTAAGCGGTGGCAGGTGACGTAAGCAGTTTCCAGCTCACCATGCCCCTCTGTACGAGTTACCACGCCCTTGGCAGTATAAAACCATCTTGTTCCGTCAAAATCACTGACTGTAGTGAGTCAGGAGTTGGAATTGCGAGTATTGAAAACTACCAGGATAGACTATTATAGCATCTATTTAGCATAGCATTTATATAGTTTAGATTATTTTGTGTAGCCTGTGTAGTTAATTAGCATAGTTGTTAGTGTAACGTTAGTATTGTTAGAAGCATAGTTAGGAGCATATATTGCATCAGTTAGGATAGCTTCAAGTTGGCGTAGATTTATCTGTATTTAGTACAGTGGTCAGGATGGTTATACTTCACTAGAGTTGATGCAGACAACGCTGGTTGTCATAAGTGCAACAAAATTTTTGCATGTAAGGGCGGAAACACAGGCAATCTGTCAAAGCATCTTTTAAAAGAGCATTATGTGCAGACAGAGAAATTCAAAGTTTTCGAATGCCAAACACAACACAAAGTAACACAACACAAAGTACCGATAAGAATACCGTTAAAGTACCGGACCGTTAAGCAGTATCGGTAAGAGTAGTAATGCCATTAAAACCTTAACGATACCCATCCCTACACATGATACAATGTGAAACACAAATGCAACTAAAAAAAGTATCTCTAATTTCTAAATATTCTTAAACTTACGAGAAAATGGGTATGTATACTTAAGAGCATGGGTGAATAACCATTCCCTCGGATTTCAGGTGAACATAGCTGATGACTCCTTGAAGGAGGAACTTGAGAAGTGTTTGGATGAAAATGTACATCTGCAGGAACAGCTGGGACGGAAGAATACAGAGCTGCACCAAACACACTCAGAGTAAGACAAACCCAAATACCAAAATGGACATTAACACATCTGTGGTGAGAATTATATAAGATCTACAAAGTAATGTATAGTGAAACTAAGTTTTATCTGTTTGCTTATCTTTCTCCCAGGCTAACTCAGTTACGAATGGACAGAGAGAATGCAGAATCGCATGTAAGAGAGCTGGAGGATCAGCTGGCAGGACTACAGGAGGAGCTGAGGAGAGAGACAGACAACAAAGCTCAGGCTGACACTATGCACATGGTGATCACACACAGACCCATATGCTTGAACACACACACACACACACACACACACTCACACACTTGTTTGTTTTTTTTTAAATGTGGGGACATCCCATAAGCCTAATGGTTTTTATACTGTACAAACTGTATATTATATCGCCCTACACCTAACCCTAACCCTCACAGGAAACTTTGTGCATTTTTACTTTCTCCCAAAAACTCATTCTGTAAGATATATATAAGCGTTTTGAAAAATGGGGACATGGGTTATGTCCTCATAAGTCACCCTCTCCTTGTAATACCTGTGTCCTACCCATGTCATTATACAAAGTTGTGTCCTGATATGTCCCAAAAACAAGAGCACACACACTAGACTGAGATGAAAAAAGGTCACAAATGCAACAAATTAATTTGTAATGACAAATCAGCACCTTAGTTCAAAGTGGTTTTAAACCTGTGAAAACCCTTAAAATATTTCATTCATGCATACTGTACTGCACACATTAGGCTGCAGAAAAAAACTGCAAATTACTAGTAGTAGAATTATATTGCTGTTCTGGTATTGAGGTATTTAAAAATAATTATGATTTGTTTGTGTACAGGAGTTGAGGGCAGTGAGAGGTGAGTTGGCCGAAGCTGCATCGCTGTGTCGAAAGCAGGAGGACATTCTGAGGCAGAGAGAGAGGGAGCTGACTGCTCTAAAAGGGGCACTGAAAGATGAGGTCTCGACACATGACAAGGAGATAGAGGCTCTCAGAGAGCAATACAGCCAAGACATGGAGAGACTACGAGCAAGCATGGAGCAGGTTTCACAGGTACACGCCCAATGTTGTACAGGAAATTAAATGGGACCCAAGACAGAACCCTGTTGAACACCTGTTATAATGCAGTTTAGAAAGAAGTAATTAAACTCGCAGCACTTTGCATAGGAATTATGTTGCACATATGCACAACATGATTATCTCTCTGTGCCTCAGTCTCAGTCAAGTATTGAAGCCGAGCGTCAGCGTGTAAACTCTACAGTAAGGTCTCTTCAGCAGCAATTGGAGGAGAGCAGAGATGAGGGAACCCACTGGAGAGAGCAGTTTCAGTCCAGCAGAGAAGAGCTACGCAACACCAAACAAGAGTAAGTCATATTTGCACAATTAAGTTTAGGTATATGGTTTAATTATTTTTGCATTACCCCTAGTATTGTGTTTTTGGTTATTGTGTATTTGTCTCTCCTTTTTTTGTTGTATGCATTTTATTGGGGCAGTGGACAACGGGTTCAACCCAAAGCAGAGTGAGAAATGCTCTCAGATTAGCTGAGAGAAAATAGTAGATTTAAATGTAGATGTGTGATTCAACCAATTAGTATTTGTAAGTCTGATTTGTCTAAAATCCCACAACTATAATTTTAAACTATTTTAAATTTTTTAAACAATTCATTTAATGATTTAATAATAAATTATTGAATGCTTTGTGTGCCTTTTTTTAAGTGTACTAAATCAAAAATGTAAAATATAATATCCTTACTTAATTTAAAGTAACTAGTTTTAACATTACTAAACATTACTTAAAATTGTGATACCTTCTGTATGACAATTATATTTACCACACCACTAGTTCATCATCACAAATACTGTGCATCAAGAAATACAATTGTGCTGCTTGATTTTTGTTTTTTTCTAGAAAAAATTCTGCTAATTTACAAACTTAAATACACCAAACTAATTTTTCCACCTCTGAATGGCATCTTAATTGATAAACAGAGTCCAATAAAAAAATACACATAAGCAACATCATTTCACATTATGGATCTTGGATCTGGACACTAAATCAATAGTTTGTCCTAACCCTAACCCTAAATTAACATCATCAGGAAATATTAGGAGTTCAGTCTGATTACAATAAATTCTCACATTTTAAAACACTTACGGTTTAGCTATTTTGTGTTTTGCAAATGGTGTTCGTCTTTGTATTATGTGTCTATATATGTGTGTGTTAGGTTACTCCAGGCTCGTATGGAGAAAGAGGAGTTTGAGGAGGAGCTGAAAGATCTGCAGGAGAAAATCAACACAATGAAACAGCAGATACCAGATCCCAAACAGACCCAGACAGTCGGCCAGGTATATACACACTCTTTTGCTTATGAAGGTTAAATTAAAAAAAGTTTTCAAGACTTAAAATACTCATTGTATTTTTATAGGAACTAGAGCGTTGTCGTGCTGACCTACAGAAGGCCCAGGCAGATATGGATAAATTAAGAACAGATCTTGACAAGAAGACAATGGAAATTGTGTTATTAAAGAAGAGCAAACAGGAGCTTGAAGCAGAGCAGAAATATGAGATTGACAGATTGAGGGACCAGTCACGCAGAGATAAAGAAGAGCTGACTAAAGCTCATGAGAGGGCCAAACAGGTACCATACAGTATTACAGCTTCAAAGCAGCTAACATCCATTTGTGTTTTACTTACAATTTTTATTTTCCTCCGGCAGCTAGCAGAACCTTCGTTGGTGGAGGCATTGCGTAAGGAGTTGAGTGACATGCAAGAAGAGGTGGGACGACTGCGTAGTCAGCTGCTCTCAACTGAAGAAGAGCTGCAGGCGGAGAGAGACAAACTCAGCTCTGCTCAGACCCAAGTAAATAATCTGACACATGAGCACAAGGAATTCGAGGAAACCAATGCACGTATGAAGGAGAGAATCATACGCCTGGAGGTTAGGATGCAGATTTACATAATTATATAATGATGTGCCTTATTGTCCCTCTTATTAAACTACAATAAATGTGTAAGTGCATTGGTTTGAGAGTGTGGGGTGGTTAAGTGCTTTTGGTCAGCTGCATTTTAAAAGATGTGATGGTCTGGAGTTTTGGGGGCTCAGGTGGAGATTGGCAGCACGTTACACCAGAGGGGGACAGAGAGGGTTGAAAAGAAATCAAGGTTTTTGAGGAAAACATTCCAGAATATTTCTCCATATAGTGGACTTCAATGGGACTATATATTTAAGTGCTTAAATATATATATTTGTTAACCACAAATTCTTGTCTTGCATTAGCTCAATTGTCAATTGCATGCAAAGTTGCCACTACCTTTTTGAACTGAAGTACACAGACAAAGAACTAATCATTAGAGACTTTTCCAAAGTTATTTTGTAATGTGTGATGTCAAGCATGTGCACTGCAGAGCTAGTGTAAAACAAGCATTTGTGGTTAAACGGTATGTAAACTAGTATTTTTTGACTGATAGTTTCACTATCACTCAGGTGAGATCATGTAGAGCCCTTTGAAGCTGCTTTGAAACTGCAATTTGGACCTTCAGCCCGTTGGCTCCCATTGAAGTCCACTATATGGAGAAAAATCCTGGAATTTTTTCTTCAAAAACAAACAGGTTTCTGTTTGTTCTCTGTTTTTCTCTGATGCGTTATCTGTGTGTCTGTAGTCTCAGCTGCAGGAGCGGCTGTCTCAGAGTATTGAGGCTGAACAGGAACAGCAGGAGGAGACCAGGAAACTGAGACAGCAGCTGGAGGAGTCCAGACGTGAGAACTCCAGACTGGGTGTAGAGCGGGACGAGCTGGCTCGTAATCTTGAAGAGAAGGAGAAGGACAGAGATGCTGTCCGAAAGGAGAACACACAGCTCGAGGACCAGAAGAGGCAGCAGGAGAGAGCACTAGACAAACTCAATAAAGAGGTATGTGTTTATTGACACAAATTTGAATCATTTTACTTTCTGTCTGTCCTTATCTCTCTCTTGCTTCTTCACACCCCTTTTTCTCTGTTTCTCCATGTCAGATGGAGCGCTTGTCTGCAGCATCCCGTGAGGAGGTGCGGCTCCTGCAGGCTCAGCTGGACGAACAGAAAGAGAAATGGAGGAAAGAGCAGCAGGATTCACATAAAAACACCAAAGAGAAGCTCAGTGAGCTGGAGAGAGCTCAGAGCACCATCCATTCCCTACAGGAAGAGGTGCAACTCTGGCCTCATAAAAAATCCAAACCTTTTTTAATCTGTCTTCAATTTGTGGTCATACAGTTTTGTTTGTTTCTAGTTGGCCCGTCAAAAGAAGGAGCTGTTCTCAAGTTATGAGGATCGAGATAATGCTTTATTAGATAAAGAGATGCTCACCAACCGTCTCAAACATATGGAGAGTGAGATCGAGACACAGCGTACCACACAAAACGACCGCTCGCGAGAGATCCGCAGCTTGGAGGTGTGTTTCACCTTCACATATGTTTTTTTTTTGTGAAACGGTGTAATGGAGCTAGTCTTCACTCTATGTCTCCACCTGCAGGACAAAATCAAGCACCTGGAGCTCGAGTTAGACGAGGAAAAGAACACTGCAGAGATGCTGACAGAAAGAATCACCAGGAGCCGAGATCAGGTACGCTGCCATTCAAATGTTTGGGGTTGGTATTAATTTTTTGAATTCTTAATTTAAATGTCACTTATTCCTGTGATGGCAAAGCTGAATTTTACATCACACGATCCTTCAATAATTATACTAATATGCTGATTTAGTGCCCAAGAAACATAAAATAAATGTTAAGATAAATGTTTTTATTTTTAATGTTTGAGTATTTTCAAATTTTTTTTAGTCTGTAAAAAAAACATATCAGTCAATATTATTTAATATCAGTCATTATTAATCAATAAAACTAGATTAGGGAACATTATTCACTTTTAACTATTAACATATTGGATGTTCATGAGTACTTATAAAGCACATATCAATGCCTTATTCTGAAAGACCACATTTTAGATCCCTTACCCCCAATACTTAAAGAAAACTGGTACAAGACTACCTTGCTTATTATCAATAAGCAGCAAATTAGGAGTTTATTGAGGGAAAACTCTTAGTTAATAGTGAAAATGTGTTCCATGATGTAAAGTGTTACCAAAAAAAAATCTTACTTGCCTCAAACTTTTGAAAAGCAGTGTATACACAGCTGTAATGCTGCCTTTGTTTACTAAATGCAGTTAAATAAAATATTAATTAAAAAATAAGAATAAAGATACAGAAAGAAATATGAAAATATATGTACCATAATATGACTAGCTAGTATAGTAGCAAAGGGCTTAAATTATATCTAATTCTATAGATATTTATTAATAAATTCTTGGCGAGATGTTAAATGTTGACAAGAATGATCATTTAGGAATTTACAAGTAATGTTATTAGAATTTTGTATTTTGTAGTGCCCATAATTAATAGTCGATTAAAGTTCCTTCCATTTTCTTTGTGCCTCTACAAGACATTCAGGTCTGTGATCTGCTGAATGCTTTAATCAGAATGTGGTGGTAATTCTACTCCCTTTGTAGATTGAACAGCTGCGTGGAGAGCTCATGCAAGAACGATCCTCCAAACAAGACCTGGAGCTGGACAAAAACGCTCTGGAGAGACAGGTTTGCCACATGACTATTGAACACTACGACAGATCTATAGTCATACTGTGCGCTGCATTGTCTGAGTTTCTGTGAAAACAAACATGATAAAAGTGTTTCTTTTTTTAACTGTACAATGCTTTCATTCAAATTGGCCACAGGGTTTCATCTAATCTGCATCTCTTTCAGATAAAGGATTATAAATCTCGTGTAGCTGAGATGGAGGGCCAGTCACGTTCCTCTACTGGTGTGTCTCAGCTGGAGAGCAAAATCCAGGACCTCGAGGAACGACTGCGTGCAGAGGAGAGGTAAATAAAAAAAGAAGTCCTATTGAATTGCGCTTCTAAAACTGCCACTACCATGAAGTGGCAGAAACAATTACATTACCCACAAAGCACTACAGAATGCTTGAGAAAAGCACTCTCCTTTAATTGAAAGCACTTTATGTTGTTAGAAAACACAGACTGTAGCCAATGCAGGCCATAAAGCGCTTTGCAATAACTACTGGTTTTACTTCAGAACTACTACTAATTTCGGATGCTGAGTCTTTTATAAAATAACGCTGGGGGAAACGTCAGTAGATTTATTTGCCTGATTAGATTTTAATTTGCTCTACCAATATTTTCACTGGCTCACATTTTATTCCAGCTATGTATTTGTATATGTACCAGAATACATTTCATTAAATGAAAAAATAAAAATCGCTGCATCACATAAGCAATAAGAAAAATCAATACATGCCAAGTTTAGGAAGTCCTGAGTTTCAAGCATATAGTTGTGTGTTTTTACAGAGAGAAGAACTCTGTGGTGTCCTCTCAGAGGCGTTTGGAGAGGAAACTAAAGGAGCTGAACATCACCCTTGATGAGGAGAGACATCAGCACACAGAGCAGAGAGACCAGGTGAAGAATACACACGTCACAAAACATGTGTGTGAGAGACCCACGAGTGTTCATGTGTTTAATGCATGTGTTTTTCTTCAGCTGACTCTGCGTGTGAAGGCTCTGAAGAGGCAGGTGGATGAAGGAGAGGCCGAGGCGGAGCGGCTCGAGGGATTGAGGAGGAAAGCCATCAGAGACATGGAGGAGATGCAGGAACAGAAGGAGGCGATGCAGTCCAAAGTCACGGGACTAGAGAATGAACTCAAGTATGTGTGTTTGACTGAGAGTTGAAAATGATGAAGTATTTCCCTTTTTTTTTTCATATAAATAAGCTTTTTGTCAGTTATGGCTGGTTTGCTGTTTTGTTCAGTGTGAAGTGGCCAAAAAACAAACCAAAACTGCGTTAAGAAAACTATTCCTAGTATTTTTCATATCAATACTATTAATAATAATATATAATATAGCCCACTGGTTGAGACCACTCTTCCAAATAATAGTATTAAAATAAAATAATGGAAAGACTAATAAACTGTATTTATAATAGGGGCGTAACGGTACACAAACATGACGGTTTTGATGTCACGGTTTGGTGTGGTTTCGGTACAGCGCGAGTTAAAAAACTAAACAAATATAAATATATTTTTTAATTAATCAATGGTTTACTGAACAAATTCCTATTTCTTTAAATAAATTAAATTATAATAAAAATCTACCTTATGGTCTCTAAACTATAGTGAATCATTTTACTTTACTATAAGGTTGCAGTAACCAACGGAGCCCGAGCTTAAATTAAATTACCATTTAGATTAAACTATAATAATCAACACTAAAAAAAAAAGTATGTAAACATGCAAATTGCACATAATGCAGTTCTAAATTATACAATTTCAGTTTGTTGTCAAAGCATAATAATTTAAAGTGGCTTCCATAACTTGTTTCATAAACGATTTATTTAAACATACATTAAACAAGACAACACTACCAGGTAAAATGAAATCTAAGTCCAATATTTAGCAAAATGCTCTTCACTAGACTTCATTTCTCTAGCAAATAATGAGCTATAAACACTGCTGACTTGCCTGAAGTAAATGAAATGCTACATGGTATTTCTGCAGGACTTTTAATGACGTTAAATGAGCAATTACGTGAAGGGTGAGATTCATGTTTACTTCGCTTTAAAACTAGTAATAAAGAGGAAGTGATAATCGTGCTCACTGGCGTCCTGTGCTGCCGTTAGAACTGAGGTGATTATACAGCTGTCACACAACTGTCGCGCACTTCACGGAGCACCAAAACAGCAATTATTGTCCGAATTTCCTGAAAAAAAAAAAAATAATTATTTGTTTAATACACATGCGTACCGAACCGAAAGACCTGTATCGAAAATATTTGGTATGAATGTGTTTTGTTTTTTTCCCCTCAGGAGGAAGATCCAGCAGGCCCGACAGTCAGCTCTGGAGTCTTCAGTGCTCAGCTCTGATGATGATGATGATGATGATGGATTGTATGATCCTTCAAGTATAACCTCCATCCTCACTGAGAGCAACCTACAGACCAGTTCCTGCTGAAGACCAAGAGAGGAATCTGGAATTCCTCATCACTGACGCTTCATTCCTGGACACACAACAAGTGCTGCTCTAAAATTCCTACTTTGGGCTATAACTGCTACACCACGGCACCATAATTATCAATCAGATATAGATATATTGAGGTTAAAGCATCTATAAAACAGGACGATTGCTTTTCACACACTTTAAGACACCTGATATTTTCACTATCAGTGCGTCAAATAGATTTCAGACATTGCTTTATTTATCTAGACATCAGTTCCACCTTAGAGACTTTTTATGGGAAAGCCTTAATGATCACTTAAGTATATTTTTAGAGGAGATCAGTTCAGAGTTGAAGCTGTTTAGATAGCTCAAATTAGCAAAGACAATTTGAGAATAAAAAAAAAAAGTAATTATGGGTTAATAGAAGAAATAAATAATAAAACGAATTAACAGAGATGGAGGGAAAGAAACAGGATTTAATTTTGTTTTAAGGGTCCTGTGACCGATTATGAGCACTGATGATTTCATTAGAAGTGTGTTAAAAGAGGCTGATGGTAGTTGAAGGATATCAGGGCATTAGAAGAAATGAACACAGCAGAGATTTCTCCAAAAATCCAGTTAGCAGAAAGAGAGAGAGAGAGAGAGAGAGAGAGAAATAGAACAGTCATCTGAACGGGGGAAGAAAAGAATAAAAAGTATATGTCACTATAATGTAGTAAAATTATTAGTATAGCAATACAAAGAAAAATACAGTTAATAGTTCAAAACACAGATCCAAGATCCAAGTGAATAGACGAGAAATAGGAAAATCAAGTTTTAGTTTTGAAGAAAGATTATATTTCATTCTCTGTTTTGACTCCAGCTCTTATTTCCTTATGTTTACAGTAAGTTCCAGGTACGAGTGAATCAGCACAACACAGAG
The DNA here is from genome assembly GCF_963082965.1 of Carassius carassius. Classification (NCBI taxonomy): domain Eukaryota; kingdom Metazoa; phylum Chordata; class Actinopteri; order Cypriniformes; family Cyprinidae; genus Carassius; species Carassius carassius. The sequence continues at coordinate 18,320,894 of NC_081769.1, read as the reverse complement.
GAATCAGTGATGCTAAAATACAATTTATAACAACATAATCACAATAAAGACATTTACATTTCAGCCATATTTACATTACTTCTATTTCCATACAAATCCTGAACTGAAAGAGTGCTGATGTACCATGTAATTTAGCATTGTAAAACAGCAGAGTGTTTCTAAATCAACTGCACTGTGAAAGTCTTTTCAGTTATGCAATTATTGTATATTTTTTAGGTAAATGCACAACTAGCCTTCGTGTTTCCACAAAACTTAATTATTGACCGACGGGCTTAAAGACAAATCAGTGTTTGTTCATTCCTGATGGTAAAACTATGAAAATTATTAATTTTATTTTGTTAGTCTACCAGCACATGATTTACTGTTTTTACTTCAATATATAATAACATTGAAGCAAATCTTATATAAAATAACTGATATTTTCTACAATAGTCGTCTCATAATCCTCTAGCAGACACATTAATTTTATTTTTTTTGATACCAAGCTGCCTGTTCTCTTCTATATCTATAGGATTTTATCTATGCACACAACATCTGATTCATGTGAATGGTACACCATTACAATGCCTTGTAAATCTAATAATTATTTGTTTGTAATTGTTCTTGTTCCAAAGTAAATGAGAATGATTTATGTACATGTATTTTGTATTTATTTTTAATAGAATTTGCATTAAGCACTGATCAAATCAAAGGTTTGTATTTTTCTGTAAGCAAAACCTTTTCTATCAGAAATAAATTCAGTACTTTAGTAGTTCCTCTCCATTGTGTTTTTATAGTGTGCTTATGGTGTACTTGTATTTTGGACATATTGTAGCTGTCATGGACATATGGTACAGACAACTGGTACAACAGCAACAATAAATGCCAAACATTTTTAAAACTTTCTGGCCAAGTTTATATCTTTAATCATGTAGAATATAATATATTGTTTTGTATAATAAAATCATGTAGCTAGTTGATGTGGTGATTTGAAATGCGTTCAAAATTGTATGTCTGCATTTTTCCCGATCACAAACAGCTGTGGGAATGTAAAAGGTCTTGTTGCTTGAGTTCATATTCAGCTGTTTTGCAGTGAGTGATATTTTTAATGTCATGTGATGTATGTGTTTTCAGTCTTCATATGTCCATCTTCTAAATATTCTAATAGCAGCTTTCTAATATAATATAACAACTCTCTGAAAGTAATGTGTCCTGCGCTCAAATAGAGTTGAGCTGTGAGCATCTGCATATGATGAGTTTTCATTCTTCATATTTCTTACTACTTTCTCTTCTAATAGCAGCTTTATTTGAATGCAAAGGTAAGTGTCAACGTTATGAAATCAAATTAATATAACCAACATACAAACTAATATGGGTGTGTAAATGTGGCATGGACTTAGTTTCAAAGCAGTATAATAGAAAAACTCCAGTAATTATTATTCAAATGGATTTTACAGTGGATGCAGACCCTAAAAACAAAAATAACTACTTGGTATTCAACAATGTCTTCTCTTCTGTGTCAGCCTTTTCTTCGTGTGTTCATGTGTCATTTGTGTTGTCGTCTATGGGAGGGTCAGAAAGCTCTTGGATTTCATCAAAAATATCTTAATTTGTGTTTTTTGGCTGCATTAACCATTTAAAGTCCCTTCCTAAAACTATAATTTGCTTTAAAACTTTTATGAAAACGTCTCTTGTAAGTGACATGACCACTTTATATGATGAGCAGATTTACTTTAGGCTTTTATTTACATACAAACATTGATCAACCCACATACACTAAATAAACTGTAGTCAACTAAAGCTTAACCACATCTGGTTAATGCGTGAGAACAAACCTCATGGGGCAAATCTGCATTGACTTTTATGGAAGGACAGACATTTCAGGTTTCATTCAAAATATTTCATTTGTTTTGAAGATGAACAAATGTATTATGGGTTTAGAACAATAATAAATTGATTTTTTTTTCAGCATGCCTTTAAATTTAATGCTATAATTGGCAATTGTTTTGATTATCAAAGCATGCCATGATCAAACTGCAAAATGACTTATTCAATGAAATGTGCAGGATTAATATCATTTTAGCTTTTTAGCAATGAAGTTATTTCATTTGAACAAAAGGAAATTCATCTCATATTTCTAGTTTGAGTCATCAAGCTGGTTGTCAGTGGCACTACTCATTTAAGACACACCAATGAACAGGAAGTATTATTCACACAAAAGTCTTTCCCGCCACAATTACCTGGAACAATTTGTCCCTGGAACTTTTTTTCCCAGGAGCTCTTTCCCCCCAGACCTGTTGCTGACTGCGCTCTCTAAATTTTGGAGAATATTAGGCAAATAGTCTAATGATGAAGGTAGGTCTGTGCCAGTTTCTCAATACCAAGTATGCAAATTTCTGACTTGCATCCTCGGTAGTTCCCAAGTTCGACTCTGGAGTGTGAACTCCTGGGGACGGGACGACAGAAATCCAGTAATTCTGCAAATCGAACAGCAGCGTACTTGATAACATCAGTCAGCTCGCCATGGCTACTGCAATATACTTCACTGTACTTTCTTTTAAACATATTAATAGCCGCAGAAATGTAGACCTCTTCAGGGAACGTACATAGCCAACATTACAATGAAATAAATATTATATCATACAGTATTGCCTCTTTTCATTTTTGTTTTACCATATTAATAGATTAATAGAATAATAGAATTAAGACCAAAGATTACCTGTTAGATTTACCCAAAATGAATTATATCTTATGTTTAACCACCACAGGGACATCAGAGCCAGCGGAATATGTCAGAAGGACTAGCTGATTTGAGGCTGCTTTAGTCGGGATACATTAGCACTGAGCGCCCGCTGATCGTGTGGAGCTCACGTGCCCGAAATCAGCAAAGCACATTTTCAAAAAGGCGCTGTCTTAATAAATAAACCACAGATTTGAGTTTTAAACAACTACATTCTCACCTGAAATAATTTAAAAACTACATTTAAAATTTACACTCAATTAGTTATTGCATACTGTTTTATAATGTATTAATGAAGAGGTGCAGATAATTGCCACTATTTGCAAGTAAATAGTAGAATATCCTATCTTAACTTAGTATAGCTTAATCTATAGCTAAGTGCAAATAGCATATTTTCTTAGCCATATGCTATTTACACTAAATGCAAATAGCTAGGATATAGATTATATTTATACTATGTTAAAATAGCAGGATATTCTAGCTTCTAATAACGGCTGACTGATCACGTGTCCCTTAATTACCGCTATATGTTCTATACATTTTTTAAATATATATTTTCAAAATATTCTTCAATATATTTAACAGTGTTTCACATTTAGCTTATGTGAATATATTACTTTTCTTTACGAGCAACGGGTGTCAAGCCCGTGTTCCTATAACCAAAGCCTTCAGTCAGAGATGGCGACGTCCAAAACTGAATTCTCATTACTTTCTGACACGACTCCAATCGAGACTCGAGTCCTGCGTCAAATTTTAATTAACCAACAAGCAGTAATATTATGGTGGAGAGCATTTGAGTCACATGTAGAACACAATACCTGCGTTTAGGAGCTGGAGAAAAACTGAAAACAAAACACGGCTCATTTCTCCATCACTGTCTGTAAGTTACCGAAACCACACATGAAAACACGCAACACACGTTAGACGCGCGTTTGTGAAGCAGAGCGACTTTCTCTCGCACTGTATGATGTGACCGAACTGTCCAGTCCTGTTCTTTTCTGTTTACACAGCGCCTGTTTTCTGAGAATGTTCTGAGTCCTGAAAATATATGTGTGTGAATGCGGCCGTCACGCCGGTAAATAGGCTACTGTCGTGTGTGTGAACGTAACCATATTAAAGACTCAAATGGACTGTCAACTTATATTTATTCTGATGCTGTGTGAACGTGGACTTGAATTCTGACCGATTAGTAGGGCTAAACCCCAAAAGACCAAATCACTTGATGCATTTTTTAAATAGTGTTTTTTTTTCTCGTCTAATCTCAGATCCTCTGCGCAAGCTGTTATGACGTCACATTTAGAACGTCTCGCCTAGGTTTAGAACTTGCTCATTTTGTGGGTTGAAGTTTCGGAGTATAGATTGATCGACTGATTGCTATCTGACTTTTATCGAGTGACAGATATTGTTATAATGAAATTATTTTCACGACTGAAAAAAATGATTGAGAAAGAGTGTGTACAAGAACCATGTGTTCTTCTTAAACACACCTTTAACGCAGAGAACCATCCTCCTCATTGGCCTGATGAGGCTCTTGTGGTTGCTGGTGGTTTTGATGGAAGAGAGGAGGCAGAAAGAGAAGACAAAAAGAAAAAGAAGAGCTTCTGGAGGTGGCCAGCTCTCCGCTTTCCTCACAGGAGAGCCACTAAATATGATCTGGCTAAAGCTGAGAATAAGCACCAGACTGAAGCCGGATATTATCGGACATTTAGTGATGGTACAATCACATCAACATGTCATGGTTTCATTTTAGGCTGATTATTCAATTACAATTCTTCTGTTCTTACTTTTTAAATTAAGAATCACATTCCAGAAGCACTACTGTCATTATCACACCAAACTTTTACAGTGACAGTTAAGAAATGAAATTAAAGGTTTTTGATCAGAGTATGATCTGAGAATAGCTTTATTAGGTGTCATTACCAACCAGTCAGTATGTTAGAGCTTAAACACTGATTAAATCATTGTTGAGAGAAGTTTAATTTTAATATATCAAGTCACATGTGCCCAAAAAAAGAAGAACAACTCTACTTCTGATATTTTATTTTATTTTATTCATATTATAGCTCCAGCTCCTAAAGTCTACCCTGTTGAGGAACAGCTGGAGCAGAATGCCCCAGGCAAAGGTAAGAATAATAAACCTATGAGAATTATAAAATATTATTATGAATTCTAAACACTGTAAACAATCATCAATAAGTCGTGTTTTTACATTAACTCATGAAAATAAGCAACTTTCAGCTCTTTATGTAATACAAGATTCAACTCATTTTAATGTAATTTAATTTGTAAGTGACAAACACATAACGTTTATTATACTTATTTATTATTTTTTTTTTTTACAATGAAACAAAATGTATATATAAAGTTGTATTTCATACTGACTGCAATTGTTTATCTTTTATTAGGCCACATCCGCAGCCATTATAAAATCGGCTCAAAACTGGGTCAAGGAGGATTTGGTTTTGTCTACGAAGGGACTCGCTGCAAGGATGAACTTGAGGTTTCAATTTGTTTTACTTACAAAACTTTGCATATCTCTTCAGAATTAATGGCTAGACTGATATGACCTCTGTGCACATGCTAATTGTTATTTTTTTGTTTTGTTGATCAGGTGGCTGTGAAATTTTCAGTGAAGTCACCAAACATGCCATATATCAGAGTGGTGAGTAGGCTGCACTCTCTATATTTAATATTATTCTCAGACTACAAATGATTTCTCAGTAGGCAAACTGTTCTGATTTGTGAACCAAGTCATTATTTGGGAAACCATCTTAATCTAAACATTATATTTCCTTTTCTCTAGCCTGGTCATCCCCAATGCATCCCAATGGAGATAGGCCTGACACTAATGGCCAATAAAAGCCCCAGAGCTCCTGAGATCATAAGAATTCTGGACTGGGAGGACAACGAAGACCACTTCATTATGGTCATGGAGCGGCCCATGCCCTGCATGGAGTTAAGAAATTTCGTAAAGCTCCACGGAGAGCGTCTCAATGAGGAGACAGCACGAAAGGTCATGCAGCAGGTCACCGAAGCCGCTAATGTTTGCATCAAGCGTGGCGTCTTTCATCGAGACATAAAAATGGAGAACCTGCTGTTAAACCAGGACACCATGGAGGTGAAACTCATTGACTTCGGGTGTGGTGTGCAAATGAAGAGATTTGGCTATGAAGTCTTCAGTGGTATGTGTTATGAACTGCTTTGTTAATTATCTCACAGAACTGCATCCTATATAGTCAACATGATTTGGAAATGTGTTAAATTGACAAAATGTCTTTCCTCCAGGCACAAAAGCGTACTGTCCACCAGAGGTCATCGTGAACGGCAAATACCATGCAAAGCCAACAACAGTGTGGTCGCTGGGGATCCTTCTGTTCATGATGGTGTGCGGACATTATCCAACAGAATACGACCTGGATCTGATCAGTAAGAGGAGCTGGACCAGACCTGGCCTGTCACAAGGTAAGATCTTCATCAAAGAAGAACAATCTGTTTTCTAAATCACACAAACAAGACCCATAGCTTGAAAGAGAACAGGTGTAAAGAATGAGCTAATAAATTAAACATCTTTCATCTTTTTTGACAGAATGCTGCCAGATGATTTCTTCATGTCTGCAGTCTGATCCACAGCAGAGGATCGATCTGGAGAAGATGCAAATCCATGACTGGTTTAAGGTACTAAGACTAAAATGAGTTAAATGTTTTATTTTTATTTATTTTTATTATTATTATTATTTACATTTTTGGTTTAATTTGCCAAATCAAATTGATAATGTATTTAGACTATTAATGCTGATTTTTTTTTTTTTTTAATCAGGTCATGGAGTAAGAGATGAAGAATCTAAGAAAATATCTCCTGTCATGGCCAACCTGTAGTTTTCGATCTTCGGTCAGCTTTGCATCTGGCGGGATGATATGAGTGGCCTCTCCATCCCTCCACTTAGCGTCTTGTGAAAGCCGGCATGTCCTGACAGTGTCTGCCTCCTTGACATGAAGCAGCAATGCTTGTAACAGTTATTTGCATAGTCTTTAAAATTATATTCTTAAAAAAAATTGTAAGACATAAGCGTGTAAGATAAGTGTATAAGACAGACAAGTGTTTAAGTGTATTAGGTAGACTGGTGTAGATGTTAAAGATAAGTATAATTTACAGATAATTAATATTTGAAATATAATTTAATTTATTAGAAATTGTTGTGTTTACCTGAGTTTGATTAATTATCCTCATGTCTCTCTGTACTTAGTGGATTATTAAAGTGATTATTGTAATTCTTCGTTGTCTTCATTGCCCTGCCTGTTCCCCCACTAAAACACTTAAATTATTCTCTGGGCTAGTTTATACTTTATATATAAATATGTTGAATTTATTATTCACACTATTATGTTTTTTTTATAATACCAAATTATGTAGCAAATTGATTCATTGTTTTGAAACCTGTTCTAAATTGCACGTCTCAGACAATTTACACAGATCACATTTCCAATACTTCGGCACTTCAAAAACAACTGTGTTAATGTAAAAGTTCTTGTGGCCTGTTCTCATATTCAGCTGTACTGCATTGAGCTGCTCTGAACTGTCAAAGTGTTTTAGTCTTCATATTCCCATCTTCTAAATACACTAATAGCATCTGTCTAATAAAGGCCTTTATATGAGCATAGGCTTAGACCATATTTTCTACTTCTGCATTACATTTACAGTAACTGAAAACAACTGAAGTGATGTGGCCGGCGCCCATAGAGTTCAGCTGTCCTGCAGTGAGCGTCTGGATATGATAAAGTGTTTTCAGATTTCATGTTTCAAACTCCTGTATCTTCTAATAGCAGCTTTATTAAAATGTAAAGGTCAGAGTCTTTTATATGAAGTCAAATTCATTTAACCACCACCTCAATATATATATATATATATATATATATATATATATATATATATATATATATATATATATATATATAGCACTTTGCATTGTTTCAAAACAAATTTATAGATACAATAATAATGACCTAAATGTTGTCATTCATTGGTGACTCAGTGGACGTGTAATTTGGTAATTGCTGTTAACCAGTTCATTCTTCTTTTGTGTACAAATTTGTATCATCAGTTGCTATAGAAAAGTAAATAAAATTAGCATTTTAAAGAAAAAGTCACATGTACTTGGAAGCTTTTCCATACATACGTATATATACACTCACCGGCCACTTTATTAGGTACACCTGTTCAATTGCTTGGTAACACAAATTGCTAATCAGCCAATCACATGGCAGCAATCAATGCATTTAGGCATCTAGATGTGGTCAAGATGACTTGCTGGAGGTCAGTTTCGTGAGGGCGAAGGATGTCGACTCCCAGGGTGGTTGGCAACAGCTGGACTGTGAATGGACAGGAGTGTGTAGAAGGAAGGGACGGATCAGGAAATGAACCAGGAGAGATGGAAGTAGGTGGCGGGATATGTGAAAGCTGGGAATCGGTTAGGAATAATAAACGGAAAAGGAAAAGGAAAAATAAAACTGATGAAAGTGACTCAGACAGAGGATCAAATACGGAGGAGAAGGGGAGGGAGGAGCATGTAATTTTTGCAAAACTTGTGGATGACGGGGACTCATTTGGAGGTATGAATCCAATACAACTAACAAAATCGCTAAATAAGGAAATTGGTGAAATAAAGAGTGCCAAAGTACTAAGAAATGGAGCCCTGATGATTGTGTGTAACGATGAGAAACAGCAAAGGAAAGCAATCAAAATGAACATAGTCAATAGAAAGAAAGTGGAATGTTTCAAGACTTACAAGAAATTTACAAAAGGAGTCATTACAGGGATTCCGGTTAACGTATCGGTTGATGATGTGAAAAGAAACATAATAAATGCTCGAGTAAATGAAGTCAGACGTCTAAAAGTGAACAGAAATGGCAATATGCAGGATAGTCTTTCGGTAATGATCAATTTTGATCAGGAAAAACTTCCAGAAAATGTGTACATTGGCTTTATGTGCTACGATGTAAGATTATATATTCCCCCTCCAATCAGATGCTTTAAATGCCAGAGATATGGGCATGTAGTGGCGGTGTGTAAGGGAAAGCAGAGATGTGGAAAATGTAGTGGAGAACATGAGTATGGAAAATGCCAGGAGGGTACAAAGCTGAAGTGTTGTAACTGTGGAGGGGAACACAGTGCTGCTTACAGAGGATGTGAGGTTAGTAAGAGGCAGGCCGAAGTGCAACGAATCAAGGTTGTTCAAGGAATTAGTTATGCAGAAGCTGCAAAGAAGGTTTCAGAGAATGTGACAGTGATCAAGCAATCAGAAATTAGCAGAAAAGAAATGAATCAGAGGGCCAAACTGGCGGAGCAGGCCGAGCGCAACGACGATATGGCCGACTCAGGAAAGAAATGTCAAGGATGTAATAAATTGAAGGAAGATACTTTGATAGTGGGAAAGAATGATTTTGTAATGTTCATGGCAGAAATAATAAATTGTTCTGCACAGACAAAAAGCAGAAATGAAAGGATTAAAATAATTGTTAAATCTGCAGAGAAATATCTAGATGTCAAAGGACTGCAATGGGAGACCATAAGAGACTCCCTTACTGAAGAGAAACAGTCTTCTCAGGCATGTGCTGGATCTTCGTAATGTTATTGACCATACTACAGTGGAATGCAAGGAGTCTAATTGCAAATGGCCAGGAGCTTAAGAAATACATCGATATGTTAACAGAGAAACCTAATGTAATATGTATTCAGGAAACATGGTTAAAACCACAGTTGGATTTTATAATAAATGGTTATAATATAATTAGAAGAGATCGAGAATATGGCAGAGGAGGAGGAATAGCAACATTTATACAAAATGGGATGAAATATAAGGTAGAACAAATGAATAAAGAATATGAATCAATAATAATTAAGGTATGGACTAAAAGAGGGAGTATAGATATTATTAATTATTATAATCCATGTGAAAAATTAAGTCAAATTATTTTAGAAGCTGTTGTAAGTTCTTTGCATGACAAAGTAGTGGGGTGTGGTGATTTTAATTCCTATAATACATTATGGGGAAGTAATAATACTGATGTGAATGGACAGCTAATTGAAGAATTCATTGATGATAATAACTTGGTGTGCCTTAATAATGGAGAGGGAACACGATATAACGGTATAAAAAATACAGAGACTGCACTTGACCTAACATTTGTGTCTTCTGTAATGGCAGGGATCACTACATGGAATGTAAACAATGATACTACAATAGGGAGTGATCATTATCCGGTAGTGATTACGGTTGGTACAGAAGTATGCTATGAAAAAGAAAAGAGAAGTCCTAGATGGAAGTTGGAAAAGACAGATTGGGAAGTATTTTGAGTAATTTGTGAAAATAGATGTATGACTCTGCAAGAAGAATCCCAGATGCATGTAAATATATTCAACAGTAAACTAGTTAATGAAATAATTCAGTCGGCTGGACAAACTATACCTAAAACGACAGGAAAAAGACAGGTAAAGAATGTACCTTGGTGGAATGATGGTTGTAAAGCAGCTATAAAAGTAAGGAATAAAGCATTTAAGAAACTTAAAAAGCAGCATTCTATGGATGCTATGATTCAGTATAAAAGAGCCCAGGCAGTAGTAAGGAAAACAATAAAAACACAGTACTTTTTGGACGCAGTACTGTGATAGTATTGGAAGAACAGTACATCTGTCAGATGTATGGAATATGATCAGGAAAATGGGGGGGATTAGAAGGAATTATGAGTTACCAGTGATTATAGGGACAGATAAAATGGCTGTCACCAATTTAGATAAGGCTGAACTTTTGGTAGAAACATTTAAGAAAATTCATAGTGCAGATAATCTTTCAAAAGAAGCAAAGCAGTGTAGGAGTAGCACATTAAAGAAGTATCTTAATTTGGTGAAGGAAGATGAGATGTCAGATAGTTTATTAGACTTACCTATAAACATGTTTGAATTAAAAAGAGCAATCAAAACTGCTCGGCAGACTACTCCAGGAAGAGACGGAGTGTGTTACAAAATGCTGGCAAACATGACAGATAATACGCTGGAAAAAGTATTAAAATTATTTAACCTAGTATGGGAAACTGGACAACTCCCTTCAATATGGAAACAAGCAATAATAGTACCTATTCTTAAACCTGGGAAAAACCCATCAGTTCTAGTTATAGGCCTATTGCACTAACTTCTCAATTATGTAAAACAATGGAAAGAATAATCACAGAAAGAATAACGTATTTTTTAGAGAGTAAAAATCTGCTGTCCCCTTATCAGAGTGGATTCCGTAAGGGACGGAATACAATGGACTCTATATTATGTCTAGAATCAGACACTAGAAAAGCACAGGCAAACAAAGAAGTAGTGGTAGCTATCTTCTTTGATGTGGAAAAGGCATATGATATGCTCTGGAAAGAAGGATTATTAATTAAGTTAAAGTCTTTAGGAATTGGTGGTAGAGCATATAACTGGGTTCAGAACTTTTTATTTGACAGAAAAATACAAGTTAAAGTAGGTGAAGAATATTCTAGAATGTATACAGTAGAGAATGGAACACCACAGGGTAGTGTATGCAGCCCATTATTATTCAACATAATGATTAATGGCATATTTTCACAAGTTGAACATAACATTGGAAAATCTTTATATGCAGATGATGGGGCTTTGTGGATAAGAGGTCGCAATATAAAATATGTTCATAAAAAAATGCAAAATGCGATAGAGGAAGTTGAAAAGTGGGCTAATAAATGGGGATTTAAATTATCTGTATCAAAAACACAGGTCATTTGTTTTTCAAGGCGGCTCAAAAGCATACCCCTCTCTTTGAAATTATATGGGAATCCTCTGGAGCAAGTAAAATTTATAAGGTTTCTTGGAGTTTGGTTCGATGAAAAACTCACATGGAAAATTCATTTGGATAAAATTAAGAATAAGTGCAAAAATATTATTAATATTCTTCGGTGTTTATCAGGACAGGAGTGGGGAGCTAGTAGGGCATCCCTACTAAGTATATACTGGGCACTCATGAGATCTGTGTTTGATTATGGATGCATTGCCTATATGTCAGCAGCAGAAACAAACCTCAAACAATTAGATGTATTGCAAGCACAAGCCCTAAGAATCTGCAGTGGATCATTTAAATCATCACCGGTATCAGCTATGCAGGTGGAGATGGGAGAAATACCGTTAGGTATAAGACGAATGAAGTTAATGTTGGCATATTGGGTCAATATCCAGGGACAAAGTGTTTCACATCCTGTAAAAAGTGTACTGACAGATTGTTGGGAACATAATGAAACTAATTTTATGAGTTTTGGGTGGATAGGTGATGCAAAGGCGAGGAATATAGGATTAAATCAATTACAGTATAGCAACACGGTCTCAATATCCTCCATCCCTCCTTGGTTATTCCCCTTGCCAACTGTTGACCTCAGTATACAACAGGAAATAAAGGATCAATCCAAGCAAACTCCAGTGTGGTATATAGTGCAGAATTATTTTGAGAGGCATTTCCAAGATTCAGTGTTTTTGTTTACGGATTGATCAAAAGACCCGAAGACAGGATATGCAGGTGCAGCCGTGTATATTCCAATGAATGATTCTTACATTAAGATAAGAGTTTCTAACCATTTATCAGTTTATGCTACAGAACTATTGGCAATTTTAATGGCCCTGCAGTGGACAGAAGAAAAGCGAATGAATAACATAGTTATTGCATCTGATAGCTACTCGGCACTGGAAAGCATAAAATCTGGCAGATCGTCTTTTAGGATGGATATAATCAATGAAATATTCCATAAATTGTATAACATAAAGCTTATGGGTATATCAATTCACTTTATTTGGGTTCCTGCTCATGTTGGTGTAGTGGGTAATGAGAAGGTAGATATTTTGGCTAAACAATCTTTAAAGTTAAAGCAGATAGATTTACAAGTTCCATTAAGTAAAGCAGAAGCTAAAGTGTTCATTAGGAAATATGTACAATCGATATGGCAGGTACACTGGGATGGTATTGAAACAGGAAGACACTTATATAATATTCAACAACAAGTTGGTGCTGGGAGGAGAGAGAGCAGGAACAGAATTGAAGAGAATATTATAACCCGTCTGAGAATAGGTCACACAGGATTGAATAGCACATTGTTTAAAATTGGCAAGCACCCTACAGGCGAATGTAATCACTGTAGTCAGCAAGAGACAGTTGAACATGTATTACTTCACTGCAGGAAATACAACAATGAAAGACGTCATTTTATTCAGTCACTAATTAAAGCTGAGCATAAAGATTTTTCTATAATAGGTATACTAAAGGAAAAAGCTATATATGATAGTATTATTAAGTTTATTAAAGAAACGAAATTAAGTAAAAGAATTTAGTTTTTTTTTTTTTTTTTTTTTTTTTAAATGTGTTTTGTTTTGTTTCCTCATGTCGCATTACGTCAATCCTTTAAGCATGTATCCTGTCCACACTCCAGTCCAGTCAGTGGCGGTAATGCACCTTTAAGTTGGTTTGCCAACCGCCAATAAACACCAAAGAAGAAGAAGAAGAAGAAGAAGAAGAAGAAGAAGAAGAAGAAGATGACTTGCTGACGTTCAAAAAGAGCATCAGAATGGGGAAGAAACTGGATTTAAGTGACTTTGAATGTGGAATGGTTGTTGGTGCCAGACGGGCTGGTCTGAGTATTTTAAAAAACTGCTGATTTCCTGGGATTTTCAAGCACAACCATCTCTAGGGTTTACAGAAAATGGTCCAAAAAAGGGAAAATATCCAGTGAGCAGCAGTTGTGTGGACAAAAATACCTTATTGATGTCGGAGGAGAATGGGCAGACTGGTTAGAGATGATAGAAAGGCCACAGTAACTCAAATATCCACTTGTTCTAACCAAGGTATGCAGAATACCATCTCTGAACGCACAACACATCGAACCCTGAAGCAGATGGGCTACAGCAGCAGAAGACCACATCAGCTGCCGAACAGGAAACGAAGGCTACAATTTACACCGGTTCACAAAAATTGGACAATAGGTGATTGGAAAATGTTACCTGGTCTGATGAATCTTGAATTCTGCTGTGACATTCAGTTGACATAAAGAACATGAAAGCATGGATCCATCCTGCTTTGTCTCAACGGTTCAGGCTGCTGGTGGTGGTGTAATGGTGTGGGGGATGTTTTCTTGGCACACTTTGCCCCTTAGTAGCAACTATGCATCATTTAAATGTCACAGCCTCCCGGAGTATTGTTTCTGACCATGTCCATCCCTTAATTCTACAGTGTACCCATCATCTGATGGCTACTTCCAACAGGATAATGCACCATGTCACAAAGCTCAAATAATTTCAGACTGGTTTCTTGAACGTGACAATGAGTTCACTTTACTCAAATGGCCCCCACAGTCACCAGATCTCAATCCAAGAAAGCAACTTTGACAAATCTAACAAATCTGCAGCAACTGCATGATGATATCATGTAAATATGGACCAAAATCTCTGAGGAATGTTTCCAACACCTTGTTGAATCTATACCACAAAGAATTAAGGCAGTTCTGAAGGAAAAAGGGGGTCTTTCTATCTATCTATCTATCTATCTATCTATCTATCTATCTATCTATCTATCTATCTATATATACCCATTATTATAAGAGTTTTGTATAGCCTACTGTATAATGTTATGATTAGCTTTTATTTATCTTTTCATTGTCTATATTCTCTGTTGAATATAAGTGTAGTAGAAATTGTGTTCAGCAGTGTTTAGTAAAACCATGGGTGAAATGTATAACACGTCAAACTTCCAGAGTGTACAAATTATCAAAGCCTGTAGCAGGAGTGTCTGTAAATTTTGGTAAACAATTGTTTGGTGTTATGAACAACTTGATGATTGCAGTATGACTGTGTAAACAAAGCACAAGGACCATTGAACGCAAGAAGTATTGTGTCTAAACAACACAGAACAACTGCAGCAAAGTGACAAATATAAATTCACAAGGTCAAAATTCATGAAAGAGCTGAAATTGAGAAAAATTTAGTCATAGACACCAATGCCAAAATCCGAAAAAGTTGGATTGATTGAGCACCAAGATGAACCATCATCTGCCCTGGCCAGACAAATCAACTGATTTGAATATTATCAAACCATTAGATGGATAGTTTAGGATAGAAGAGTGAGAAGCTGATTCAGCATCTCTAAAACTACTGGCAGATTATCTGAATCAGAAAGATTATATGAATATATAAATGTTATATTTAAAATACTGACATCTGGTTGTCCATCTGGTTGTGAATTTTTTAGTTCTCATTTAACAAAATTAATTAACGCATGTTTGTTACTGTAAGCAATGTGGTGGTTTTCACGTCTCTGTTCTCTCAGTGCTTTATGTCTAATTTTACTCTTGATTTCCTTTCAGTGGCGTCACAAGCAGGTTCATCAGTTGAACATAAACTGTGTTCAGGGTGACAGCGTGACTATTTCTTGCCCGACCACAAGCCACCCACTGGAGTCTCTGACAGTCAAACTACACAAGAAAACCCAAGATAAAGACATCCTGATATATCCAGACTTCTCTCCAGCATCAGAGCGCCAGAGATGGTCTGTGAGGAAAGATGCTGGAAATGTTACACTTGATCTGAAAGACATCAGATTATCTGATGATGGCTTTTATGACTGTCAGGTCTACAAGGATCAGGACTGCCTTCAAGCCACTCGATTTAACCTGAGGGTCAAAGGTAAGAATGCAAATTTCTGAAACAAGCAAATAATCCCAGGTAACCCATTGTAATGTAGTATGTTTCTTTGATTTCAGAGTGTAAAACTTTGGACTCTGTCTATTCAGCACCAGGCTCATCAGTGTTGTTGCCATGCTCTGAACATTCTTTAAGAAACAGAACTGAACAAGTCACTTGGAAAGTCATTATCGGTCATCAATTAACAGATATATCTCAGTATCGGCCACCAAACAAGCCCTCAAGCAGCACAGAGAAACCCTCAAAGCCTCTGTATGAGAGAGCGAAACAACAAGTGAATGGATCCCTGCTTATAAGAGAAGCAGTCCACACTGATGAATTGTGGTATCAGTGCAGAGTGAATGAAAAAACCTGCTATGAAGTGAAGCTGCTGCTGAAAGGTGTGTTGGAATGCACTATTTCTAACCCTAAAGTCTCAACACAGATTCTCTGACAGACAATGTGAGTTGAGGTGATGGGTTAGTCAAAGTATTTTTGAAATTTATGTTAATAAATATAGTAAAATATATCAGTAAAACATGTTTAGATAAGGCTTAGAATAAAACTATGTTGTGGTGGCTGTAGCTTGTGGTTAAATTGTCTTTCTGGTCATATAGTAGATGTGAATGCGTGACTGAAACTTTGTGTGATTTAAAAACAAAAAACTAACCATTCTGACTAATGTTTATATAAGTTTATCTTTTCACTTGTGATCACAGATGTTCCAGCCCCAGCTGACGGTTGGCCACACGGACCAGAGTGAAACCGGTTAGTCAAAGTATTTTTTAGATTTTCAAGGTAATAAACATGATAACATTTGTAAAATATTTCTTTAGGTAAAGATTAAATTAAAATGATGAGGTGGTGATTATAGCATGTTGTTAAAATGCAGTTTGGTAATACAGTAGATGTGATGAATGTGTGAATATTTAAATAAACTTGTTTTATTTAAAATAAATAATAATTTAAAAATCGTTTGGGCTTTATGTTGTAGGGATTCCTTTAGTACAGTGGCCCAGTAGTGCACAACACAACGACATTAAAAAAGCAAACCTAAGCTCACAACACAACGACATTAAGCCACAACACAAATACATTAAGCCACAACACAACGAAATTCTCACAACACAACGAAATTAAGCCACAACACAACGAAATTAAGCCACAACACAACGGAAGTGCTCCCGACCACTAGGGGGCAGTGTTGAAAGTTAAACACCGATATTTCATCGAGACATATGTGTAACTTAATATATGTAATCGATTTTTAAATGAAAAACGTGTTTTTATTAAATGTTTTGATATCCTGATAATCTTATGTATCGATTCATGAGTCGAGCAAAAAATAAATTGATAATATTTTCAATTTGGACCGTTTAGATCTGCTCTTGAACACAATGTTTTTTCCTCAGGGGGCTTATTTAAATCCGGTGCTGTGCGGGGAAACCATTGCTCTTTCCGTAGAGTTTTCAAATTGACAAGAGTCGAAGATTTTTCATCTTACAAGAACTTCCCCTGATGACTGTAAATGAATTTCATCGCGCGGAGAAGGGCATTAAACGTTTCAAGTTACATCATCAACTTTAGGGTGAGTATTGTTCTATCGTCTTCTAGCAAATCTAGCTAATAAGGCTGGATAACGCTGCTGCACTGACTTGATCAGCTCAAAAATAGCAGGCCTAAGTTAGTTTAGCTTTAAACTCCGTCCGCCTCATCTTTTTATAACTCGTAAGAGATAGTAGAAATAAAAGCAGGACTCCCGGTAATCCACGTTGATTTGCATCGGTGGTTCTGATAGGTGTTTGCTGTGATAGAAACTTCTTCACTTGATATAAAGTATTTTAAATACTGTTGCCATTTTTAGATTGCCATGTATGTAATAAATCTTAAAGGACCGTTCACACCAAACTATAAAGAAAAGGATAAAGATATTTTATTTTAAAAATCGTTCTCACTATTTAAAAAAGAGTCCACACCACAGCTATAATGATAAAGACATAGAGAAACAATATCATTGGAATCACTTTAAGAACTATTTTTTTCCAGCTGATGAACGATTAAAAACATTGACAGCCAATCAGAATCCTGCTATAACGAGCTCGAGAATGTAAAGCAGCAGACGAGCTTGTGCGCGCTTAGAATAAACAGATTATATCATTCGCTGCTGTGGACTCTAATATCGTTATCTTAATAGTTATCATTCATTGTGTGAACGGGGCTTTAGTCTGACAGTTATTGTTATATTTTCAAATTATATTATCTGTAACCTGAAGCTTGAATTAATTGTTCACATTAATATAGCAGTTTTCCAGGGGATCCCCAACACAAGCATGATAAAGCTATTCAGTAAAAAGCAAACAAGATCAGAAATTGTTAAGAGAGATAGGGACATCCTTTGAAATATTACTGATCTCTTTACAGTCTATTGGCATGTTTGTAACATTATATAAATTATTAATTATTTTTATATTTAAATATAGAGTAATTTACAATGTAATAATTTAAAATGCAACTGAAAGTAATTCAAAATGTATCTGAAATCAATTAAATATGTAAACCAATGTTATTACCTTCACAGATTGTTTTAACAGACTCCCATCCATACTGTTGCAGCACTGTAGCAGACAGCACACTATTCAGAACTGAGAATCAGTGCAGTTCCTGCTGTACAGAGCTGCACTGAAGGGAGCAGAGCTGGCACAAACCTACAACAATGGTAAGTAAGAGAATGATCAAATTCTTTGATGTATGACATAATTAATAAACTTTGATTAATAATATTAACACGCCCCATTGGTATGCCTAGAGAGTCAAGCCAGGTCCTGTCAGTGGGATGGTGGTCCTGTTTTCAAGAGAGGAAACTCGCTGAGTGTTTAAGGTAGGAGTAAAGTGTCTAATATTGATATTGATCATCTTTTCATATCTTGCTTTTATTCATAATGTATAACATGCCTATTTGATTAGCCCTAACAGAAAAAAGACAAAAACAAATCATAATGATTATGGCTCTATTCATTATGCATGCAACTTGTAATGATGGTGGAAATTTATTTTTCTTAATGGTCAATTTACACTATACCTTTGTTTTTCATCTCAGGAGAATGTTTACAGTGATGTCACCAGTGATCTGCCTGACCTAGCAGTCCTCCAAGTGGCAGAAGTGTTATAAATATAGTAGTGTTATAAATATATAGTAACACACCATTACACTGTCATAGTTATTAGTATTTGTATTTTACATAACTATTAAAACTGTATCAAAGTTAAAAAAAATTTAAGTGTGGATATTTACATGTTTACACTACACTGGTGAGCAAGAAAACATATTAAAGTTACATATATTTGCACTTACATAATATTTAATTTACATTTTATATTGTAGTCTGTACAAATAAAACCAAATGAATCCATCCCAAGTTTTTTGTGTAAGGCCAGATCTCTCTGTGGAAGATCGACTGAAAGGTGGACCATGAAGAGGGGGAACTCATCGAAGGGTTGCAGAGACTGACACTGTCAAAATAAACGTTAATTATGATACATGCATGTAACGTGTGCATCAAAAAGTGAAAATAAATATAACATTTTCTTTCTCTGTCACAAACAATATAATATCAATATTTACCATTGCATTGCTTTTTATTTCAACTTCTCTCCTTGCTTTAGCTGTCCTTGCTCTGGTCACACGAACCATGTGGAATGCAGGTTCAATAACGCTCCAAAAGGCCATTAAATGTATCTACTTCTCAAATCTATATTGGATGAGGCATGTTTTCAGAAAATACACACCAAACAATGTAAAAAGTTTGTTTGCCTACACTGAACCTGAAGGAAACTTAAAAATGTATAATGTATTGACATACAAGTGGAAAAAAGGTAGGTCTGTAAAAAGATTTTAGCTGGGGTTTTAGCTTATTCTCCCTCGTGTCATTCTAAACTGTTCTGAATTTATTCTGTGGGGTCTATCTAGATAGCTGACTGATGGTAACATTATTTACAACATTTCTGTATGCCAATGAACAAAGCAAGCAATATGGGTTTACAGCGACATAATGTTGAGATTATGATGACAGCTTTATTTTTTTATTTTTGGGTTAATCATCTATTAACACGTATTGCCTTGATCCACGGAAGAGGTTTTTAAACAAACAGGCAACCACAGCGGCAAAAAATAAATAATGACAATTAAAAAATTCTCAATAGGCCTACATTGTGCTCGTTAATATAGTAATAAAGGTTTAGATCTTACCTAGTGTAGATTCGCATGCCGTTGTCATTCTTGAAGAGGCGCCTGCAGACTGAAGTATCAGAAGTGATGTTGAAATCCTTACATCTAACATTACTAATTTGAATCCACTTATTTCGAGTTTCTACATCCAGGGGAGAAGTGTGAAAAACCTTTGAGGAGCCTCACAAAACAGATCACAGCAATAGCTGTGTAAACCACCCTCACAGATGTTTATGGAACTCTTCATTAAATAATTATATTGCTGTGGTATACTTAATTTGTTGTATTATAGCAAAATGTATAAATATAATTTAATATTCATCGTTTATGGATAAAAGTTTGCAGCTGGTAATGCACTCACACAGAATAAAGACAGGAACCTTTTATTCGCACTGAGATTTCACAGGAAAGACGTAGTCTATTGCCCGTTTCTGCAGACCAACTGCCCCCTAGTGGTCGGGAGCATTTCCGTTGTGTTGTGGCTTAATGTATTTGTGTTGTGAGAATTTCGTTGTGTTGTGAGAATTTCGTTGTGTTGTGGCTTAATTTCGTTGTGTTGTGGCTTAATTTCGTTGTGTTGTGGCTTAATGTATTTGTGTTGTGGCTTAATGTCGTTGTGTTGTGAGCTTATGTTTGCTTTTTTAATGTCGTTGTGTTGTGCACTACTGGGCCACCGTACTTTAGCCTTTTGACATTTGCATATAAATTACAGTATCTGGCCCCATGGTATACATTTATACAAGTGCTTAATGGCAAAGTTTACCACCATTATCTGGGAGATACTAAGCAGACCAACTCTCAGGTCTCCCCATCCAACTTCAAACACATTCCGAGATAACTAGATAGCCCTTCGATGCCAGACACCAAATGGGCCTGGCTGAGCAACCAACTCACATTCACACACTCACATTTTATTTATTTAGACTATAATTAATCAGTTACAAATGTATCTAGTATATGCATGTATTGTTTGTATGTTTCACTATTGTAGTAGTCTAGTTACAATACTTTATTTGTATTATGTGGACTCTCAATGCTTATATTCAGGTATATTAGTGTATCTTTGCTTTAAGATCTTCCACATGTTTTATCCTTGGTATCAAAATGATCTGCTTTTTATTCCTCAAACAATTATGTACACTATGTGATCCTAAAATGTATCATACTATTTGTACCATAGTTTGGGTTACCAGATAACCAGTTCATCACGCCATTCATAAAATATGCAAATCAGGTGTCATTGAGACAAAGAAACACTATCCCGCTGAAACTATATGCCTTGTTATTGGTCAGTCCTAACAAAAGGGGTGTTACCGGGAAACCAGATAAAACCTCTTCCACACCCAAAAAGTGAGCTTCTCTTAACTTGCGGTTTCCTGGAGACACCCATCACTTTGGACACCTCGCGACTCCCCTTCAGAAGGGAGTCCGATCTTCTGCCAGTTTTCAGCAACTTTGTTGATTCACTTCGGACCAGTCAACCCATGGATGAAATGAAGGTTTTACTCCTGTTCATATTTAGATGTGCTTCTAGGCTTTGACCCCTTTTAATTAAGGTGATGAGATTCTTTGATGGTTCTTAACATGTTGTTATTTAGTTTGTGAGTAAATACTGCCATGACTCTCTTCTCTCTCTCTCTCTCTCTCTATCCATGCCTTCCTTCCATATTAAATCTATGTTTAATGTGTGTTTGTTTGTGTTTAGTCAGATGTTGCATGTTCCCCTGTATTGTAGTTTAATAAACATCCATATGGATTCACACTCGGTTGTCTGTGTTTGCCGTTCACAGGACGAGGTCATTTTAACGTTCCGGTTTTGTTACATGCTCTGGGAGCAATATGTTATTGGTTAAATTATGTTTCGTGGCCAGAGAAATAATTTTACTTAGAGTCAATAAACGATCAACACTGTCCGCCCTGTGGACGAACAAATCATTTTATTGTACTATTAATCCTATAATGCTACAAGTAATTCCTGAAGATGAATGTGGTTAATAATAACCTGTTATGATTAATCATGTACATCTCCCTTTGAGCTAATTTGTTACTATATATATATATATATATATATATACACAAATATATATATATATATGCTTCGTAAACATAAAACCATGTCTGCATTTGTGATCGGAAAATCTACAAACAACAAGCGCTACTCTACATTGCTCAAAACTCGGGTTTGAATTATCAGTGGCAAATCCTTTAACATACTTTCAGGCTGTGAATCAGAAGCACCAGATTGTCCTTGCAAAGTTGGAATTGCCACACTTTATAGAAACAGCTTTTGTGCACAGACACATAGGCTACTCTCCAAGGAAACAGTCCTCAGTAAAATAAGCTGCAAACATGTGAATATTTGGGTTGAACTGTTCTGGAACAGTGTTGTAGATACAGTTTAACCACTGATTTCTAGTTGTGTCCTATTTTGTAAGGCCAAAAAAGTAGTTTCACTTATACAATGAAACACAGTGTATCCACAACATGGCAGCAGCGGAAACAAAACTATAGCGAGAATCAAAGTTATGCCTTCTTTATTTGCATGAACATTTGGGCATGCAAATCTTCCCACATAGTGATGTAGACATGGAGGTGTGTTTAAACTAGTCGTTTTAGGATGGGGTGGACGAGTCTTAACTTTTATAAAGAATATCTCTTTGGGTTTGAGACTTTAGTCTTTGCAACTTTAGGAATCTTATCTATTTTTATATCTATCAAAATTTTTGATTGTTTTATAATATCTACATTGTAGGTATGTGGCTTAGCTAAGGGCAAAAAAATCTCCAGAAATGGTTTTACATTTACATTTACAACCCAAGATTTGTATCTAGAATGAAATGGTTTGTTTTTATCTTATTTGGAAGGGTCATGAATAGATATGTTCTGCTCTGCTCTGATTGGCTGTTTCACAGTGCGGCTCATTTTAGTAACTCAAATAGCAGGAAGGAAACACAGGGAAGATTTATATTTCAATACTGTCTCTCGCATTTATATCATTGGGTAATCAGAATCAGAATGAGCTTTATTGCCAGGTATGTTTACATATACAAGGAATTTGTTTTCATGACAGAAGCTTCCGCAGTGCAACAGAATGACAGTGACAAAACAAACATGGATTAAATAATAATAATAATAATAATAAATAGAACAAATAAATGTGTATATTTTTTTACTTATTTACAACTCTATGTGGATGTATATTCCAATAGACAGTTTTGTATGTACAGGTAAATTTTGTGCAATTTTGAAGTGTAGACTAAGTGTGTGTGTGTTAGATAAACAAGTGTATGAGTGTATAAATAGTGTTGTGTGTTCCACAGTTTTTGTCAAGTGTTCATGAGATGGATTGCCTGAGGGAAGAAACTGTTCCTGTGTCTGGCCATTCTGGTGCTCAGAGCGCTGTAGCGTCGACCAGACGGCAACAGTTCAAGGAGAGAGTGTGCTGGATGTGAAGGGTCCAGAGTTATTTTGCCAGCCCTTTTGCTCACTCTGGATGAATACAGTTCTTGGAGAGTGCTGGATTTGGGTTTTCACAGCTTCACTAGCTGCTGCCTGTCTGTCAGGAAGCTGGTGATCCACTGACAGACGGAGGTGGGCACGGAGAGCTGAGTTAGTTTGTACTGTATATAGAATGCGGGCATCATGGAGCCGCTATTAATATGCAGGGCATTGAAACTGCTTTCGAATGTATGATCGCTTTTTACTTTCACATCTTTGAGATTTGTGATCGCACGTGCTCTGTGTAAACTACAGCAGCAGTACTTACCACACATTTTACAAGATCAGATGCTTGTCAGTGGTTCTCAAGATTTACATAAGAAGGAGAAAACAATGGTGTTTGAGGCTCACATTATGTCATGTCCCTGTACAGACCTCTTATTATTCAGCTATGCCAAGGTAAATACAGTTTCCAATCTATGGCACCTTTAACTTACTTCATAAAGCATGGCCACATATCTGCAAATGTGCTTCAAACATTCCTTTTTTCTACCAAATAATTTTTTTCCATGCTCCTGCATGTAAACCAGATTAGAAGTATGACTGTAAATGAAATCAATATAATATAAATGAATCACTCTGTTTTTAACGTGCTTTTGTGTGTGTGTGTGGGGGGGGGGGTGATATTTTTAATAAGTCTTTGAAAAGTCCTTATTTAATAATCTAGCCATCTGTAACAAATTACATTTTAAATTAAGATTTTAAAGCATCTAAAATTATCTTTCTCTACACTAAAAAAAGTGTATCACTGATCTTTCCCAATCTATGGAAAATTATTCCTTAATATCAACTGTCACACTGCTTCTGTTACATAACAATGTTTTTTGTATGTCTCATTTTAAGAAATAAATCAATTCAAACTTTAATTCAACTTTGTGCATTTTGTCAGTGAATTTTGTATTCATGGACAGCTAGAAGACCTGATACATTTAAACCAAATTTAGACACTTTTTGACACTAATTTAAAAAATTTGTGTATATGCCCGATGTTGCACATGGAAACAGAAGTCCTGGAGTGCTAGGAACCACCGGGTCAGTCGGGCATTTGTGTCTTTTGCCTGGGACATCCACTGGAGGCGGGCGTGGTCCGATACAAGGGTTAACCGGCGGACCCAGAGGTAGTACTTCAACTCCAGGACTGCCCACTTTATGGCCAGGGCCTCCTTCTCCAGCGTCGCGTACCTGGTTTCTGCGGGGGTGAGTTTCCTACTGATATAGACCACGGGGTGCTCTTCTACATCCCGGAGCTGGGAGAGAACTGCTCCTAAGCCGGTGACGGAGGCGTTGGTGTACAGGGTGAAGGGGTAACCAAAGTCTGGGGCATGTAGGGTGGGGGACGACGTCAAGGCTGTTTTCAGGGTCTGGAAGGCGGCCTGGTTGCCCAGGCTGCCCTTTCCTGGTTAGGTCTGACAGGGGGCAGGCTATAGAGGAGAAGTTAGGAATGAAACACTGGTAGTAGCCCGCCAACCCCAAGAAAGCTCGTACCTGGGTCTTGTTTGTGGGACGTGGGAACTTCTTCACTGCCTTAACCTTCTTTTCCTGGGGCATGATGAGCCCTCTCCCAATCTTGTAGCCCAGGTCTTTGGCTTCGGTGAGGCCGAGGTGACACTTTTTGGGATTAGCCATCAGGCCAGCCCACCGGAGCTCCATCAACACCCTCCATAGACGCTCCAGGTGCGTCTCCCAGCTCTCAGAGTGGATGATGACATCGTCCTGGTAAGCCATGATGTAGGCTTGATAGGGCCTGAGTAGAAAATCCATTATCCGCTGGAACATGGCCGGTGCCCTGTGAAGGCTTAAGGGAAGCACCCGGTAATGCCAGTGGCCATTGGGGGTGCTGAAGGCGGTCTTTTCCCGAGAGCTTTGGGAGAGCTGTACCTGCCAGTACCCTTTGGTCAGGTCCAAGGTGCTGATGTACCGGGCCAGTCCAGGAGCTCATCCACCCACGGTATAGGATACCCATCGAAGGCGCAGAGTTGGTTGAGCTTCCGGAAGTCATTACAGAACTGAAAGGTATTGTCCGGCTTTGGTACCATCATGATTGGGCTGACCCAGGGGCTATGGGAGGGCTCGATGATTCCTAGATGGAGCAAATTCTTTACCTCTTCCTCTATAGCCAGCAAGCGAGCTTCTGGTATCCAGTAGGGATGCTGCCGGATTACGACTCCTGGTGGTGTGTGGATTTCTTGCTCAATGATAGTGGTTCTGCCCGGGTTTACTGAACACATCCTTAAACTGCCAGACCAGGGCTTTGAGCTCCATCTTCTGGGTCGCCGACAGCTGCAGGTCTTTGTCCATGACTGGGCTGCCACACACAGTATGTCACCTGCCCCATTTGTTCCACAACGGTGTAGGGCCCCTGCCAGGTTGCCAGGAACTTGCATGCCGCTGTCGGGACCAGAAATACCACCCTTTCTCATGGTTGAAACTCATGGGCTTTGGCCGGGTGGTCATATAGCCGTTGCTGGGAGTGCTGGGCCATAACGAGGTGTTTCTTCAACAGGGGCATGACTCGGTTGATTCTTGCCCTCATTTCCTGCATGTGCTCGATCAGGCTGCAAAGTGGGGCTGGCTGGTTCACCCACGCTTCCTGTGCAACATTAAGAAGGCCTCTGGGTTGCCTTCCAAACACCAGTTCGAAGGGGGCGAAGCCAGTGGAAGAGCACGTACGGTATCAGGATGTCCCAGTCGCGCCCATCTTCTGCCACCACTCGTCTCAGCATCCGCTTTAGGGTTTGATTAAACCACTCCACGAGCACATCTGTTTGCGGGTAATAGACCGATTTCCTTAATATGCATACATATACCACCATGAACCACATTGTCAATAATGCTTTTGTTCCTTAAATTCCAAAAAAAAATACTGACTACTGACTGTCAACAATCATAGTATAATTATTTTAAGTGGTTTGAAAACTCTTTACATCTGTTTCCCAGTAATTGCAGTTCCCCTTCAGGAACTTGAGCTGTGTCGAAATGCTTTGGGAATGTCTTCAGTGTGAATCATGTGTGTAATCTGTCCAATGGATGGGCGAGACGTTACGGGCAGGATTACGTAGAGACCAGGAACCATAAAATCAGGTACAGTGGATACAGCGGCAGCTTCTGTCATTCAGCAAGCACTCTGTGTGTGTCACTTCTATTTTGCCTCCCTTACCGGTTAGGCAGCCGTCATGAGCGTCAGTGCACATCCCTGGGTATCTCAATCAAGGACCAGACACCCTGTTGTCTTGACTTGTTCGTGACACAAGAGACCTCACACTGTCCACTCTGGTTCTCCCTCACTCATCCAGCTCCACTTGGGCTGGATGTCATAGTGCAGGTGTGGCTGAGGCATCGTCTGTATGCCTTTTCCCCAATTGCTCTGCTCCAGGGAGTTCTGGAGAAAGTGCGCCAGGATGGGGTTTGTCTTCTTTTACTAGCCCCATTCTGGCCGAGTCGAGTATGATTCTTGGACCTGATTTCCCTTCTTGACAGCTCTCCTTGGGAGAGGGCTCTCAGGCAGGGCTTTCTCCCCACCTGAAGTTTTGGAAATGTGGACACCAGCTCGACCCAGTTAACAGCTCATAGGTTCTGGTCTCTCAACTCAACTTCCAGACAAGTCCAGAGCTCCCTCCACGAGGAAACTGTACACCTTGACGTGAACCTTCACTTTCTTAATGCAGCAACCACCCGCTCAGCCCAGTTAACTGCCCAGTTGTTTTAGTGTTGGAGTTCTTTGGCCAAGTTTATATCTTTAATTATGTTGAATATATTATCATGTTTTTAAAATATCAAAATCAGCTGATTGATTTGGTGATTTAAAATGTGCAGAATTGTACGTCTTTCACATTTTACATAGATCACGTTTCTTATTTTGGCACTTCAAAAACAACTGTGTGATAGTAAAAGGTCTTGTGGCCTGTTCCCATATTCAAATGTTTTGCACTGAGCTACTCGAAATGTCTCTGTAATTGGGGAGTTTTTGGTCTTTATATTTCCATCTTTTAAAAATTGTAATTACAGCTTTCTGAAATAAGGCCTCTAAATGAGCACAGGAGTAGACCATAATTTCCTACTTCCGCATTAAATTCAGAGTAGCTGAAAAGAACTCTGTGAAAGTGAAGTGCTGTGACCTGTGCTCATATAGAGTTCAGCTGTCCTGCAGTGAGCGTCTGTATACGATGAGGAGTTTTAAACTTTCACATTTCCAACTGCTTTATCTTCTAATAGCAGGTTTATCAGAATGCAAAGGTAAGTGTATTTTATATGAAGTCAAATTTATTTAACCACGACACAAAATAATGTACTGCAGGTTTGTAAATATGACGTGTCAAATGTTGTCATTCATATGCTATGTAGTGGACTTTTAGGTAAGTAAATGTTAATGGGCTGTTTTAATAAACATTGGTGTGCAAAGTTTAAACTTCATTACTCAACCAATTAAATATTATTACACAGACAACATCACTGGTTTCTTTGGTTCACAGGAAGTATAGATGATACTTCTATAAAAAAATTTATATATGTTAGAGCTAGACAAAATGATGTGAACACCTGGGAAATAGGCAGCATTTCTTTACTAAGTTGTTTACCAAACCTTTGTCTTTAATTATAAAAATTTGGACTAGTCTCCACTTTCAAACGTCGTCTATCAAAATATCAGTAGCTTCAGTGAATAATCTTTTCACACTTCTCTTCAAAACTATCCACAGTGGTTCGATATTCTAGTCAGGTATTTTGTCTGGTTAGGCAGATTATGACATTTATCTTCTTTCTCCCACTGTCCAGGTCTTATGATTATGACACCCATTTTAGAATAAATGTCTGTGATTAAAGTTTTAGCAGTTTATACTCTTTTATGGATGTTTGCTTTATGAAGTTCTCTGTGGTTAGATTTTGTGGAAACGTCCTCACTGTGAATCTTTGTGTTTGTTACTGTAAGCGATGATGTTCTCTCAGTGCTTTATGTCTAATTTTACTCTTCATTTCCTTTCAGTGTCGACACAGTTGATGTTCAAGCAGGGTCATCAGTTGAACATAAACTGTGTTCAGGGTGAAAGCGTGACTATTTCTTGCCTAACTTCAAAAGGCCAAAATTCATGAAAGAGCTGTAATTGCAAAAAATGTTGTCACGTACGCCAATGCCAAAATCCGAAAAAGTTTGTCATAATCATAATTCCTGGACAGATGGCGCACCAAGATGAACCATCATCTGCCCTGGCCAGAAAAATCAACTGATTTGAATATTATCAAACCATTAGATGGATAGTTTAGGATAGAAGAGTGAGAAGCTGATTCAGCATCTCTAAAACTACTGGCAGATTATGAGTCAGATAGATTTCATGAATATGAATTTTATATTTTAAAAACTTGAGTTGTCCATCTGGTTGTGAATTTTTTAGTCCTCATTTCATAAAATCAATTAGCGCATGTAGAGGTAAAATCAGTTGCTAAAAGTAAATTCTGTTTGTTACTGTAAGCGATGTGGTGGTTTTCACGTCTCTGTTCTCTCAGGTCTTTATGTCTCATTTTACTCTTCATTTCCTTTCAGTGCCGACACAGAGACACTGCAAGCAGTTTCATCAGTTGAACATAAACTGTGTTCAGGGTTACAGCATGACTATTTCTTGCCTGACCACAAGCCATTCGCTGGAGTCTCTAACAGTCAAACTACACAAGAAAACCCAAGATAAAGACATCCTGATATATCCAGACTTCTCTCCAGCATCAGAGCGCCAGAGATGGTCTGTGAGGAAAGATGCTGGAAATGTTACACTTGATCTGAAAGACATCAGATTATCTGATGATGGCTTTTATGACTGTCAGGTCTACAAGGATCAGGACTGCCTTCAAGCCACTCGATTTAACCTGAGGGTCAAAGGTAAGAATGCAATTTTTTTTAAACAAGCAAATAATCCCAGGTAACCCATTGTAATGTAGTATGTTTCTTTGATTTCAGAGTGTAAAACTTTGGACTCTGTCTATTCAGCACCAGGCTCATCAGTGTTGTTGCCATGCTCTGAACATTCTTTAAGAAACAGAACTGAACAAGTCACTTGGAAAGTCATTATCGGTCATCAATTAACAGATATATCTCAGTATCGGCCACCAAACAAGCCCTCAAGCAGCACAGAGAAACCCTCAAAGCCTCTGTTTGAGAAAGCAAAACAACAAAAGAACGGATCCCTGCTTATAAGAGAAGCAGTCCACACTGATGAATTGTGGTATCAGTGCAGAGTGAATGAAAAAACCTGCTATGAAGTGAAGCTGCTTCTGAAAGGTGTGTTGGAATGCAATATTTCTAACCCTAAAGTCTCAATGCAGATTCTCTGACAGACAATGACTAATTTGAGAGATTAAGTTTTGCTATTAAAATGTGATCTGTGGTGATTGGTTAGTCACAATTATGTTTTAGGTATGGTAATCCAGTAAATATGTTGAAACATGTAAGTAAAGATGCTTAGGTTAAGGTTTAGATTAAAATAAAATAGCCTGTGGTTAAAGAAGTCATATAAGAAAGCGGCACTGAATCTCAATGCACGACCAAACTACTTTGAGAACCACTGTGTTTTAATATCTGTTTGGTTATACAATAATAGGAATGTGAGAATGTTCAAAGAAGCTTCAGGAACATTTGTATTACTGTCTATATATATTTTAGATACATTTAGTACTGTAAAAACTTTTTTTTTTGATTATACAGTGGATGCAAACCCTATTCAGTAGTAAGCATTCAGACCTATTTGAATTACATTTGTTTAATGATTTTTCCCCACATCAGTCTACACTCCATCCATAAACTATAATGTCAAAGCAAAACAAACTGACTTGTTATAACTTTGAAACAAAAAGAGAGAGATAGATAGATTAATGCCATTTTGTCTGTATCATCTTTTAAGATAATTCTATACATCTATGACAAATTCAATTATATGGATATGATTTAGAAAAACATATTTCACGAGTTCACCCTTACATCTAATCTGAAGGCGAATAGTTGGCATATTTTGGCGCGCTGTCCTGGGGGAGGGGTCCGGGCCCGGAGCATAGCCCGAACCCAAATAACTCCCCCTATCCCTAATTTGGGATTAATAGATTAGAAGTGAGGAGTTGGGGTGGAGGAGGGATGCCGAAAAACTGTTGTGGGACAGGAGGTAGGAAAACTGTATATATATACGCTTGTGTGCTAGTTAAGATGATTAGCTAAACAAGATGCACCTGTGCCAAATTGGATGATTATCTGATCGTGCTCCTCCCGAACTTTGTTAATAAAACCACATATAAGGTCGAACAGCTGAATATACATATCAGAGCAGAAACACAATTGTGTTAAAACATAGATCTGCTGCATTTAAGGCTTCCAAAAATGCGGCCTCCATACATTTTTTAAATTGAAGAAGTTTGGCCAAACTGAGTAAAAGAGCTTTGATAAGAAGAATCAAATTTGCATTTAATGAGACATGCACAAAAACAATGTGTTTCTGATTCCACCCAAAACAGGAATTTTCTAAATGCTATAATAATTGGGGTATTTTGAGTTTAAACTTCACAGACACATTCTGGGGACACCGGAGACTTATATATTGTAAAAAGGGGCATAATAGGTTCCATTTAAAGCTGTAATTGCTGCAGAAGATGCTTTGACTAAGTTACAGGAATAGTTCACCCTGAAATATTAAACTGTAAAAAAATTAACTTACCCTTAGGCCATCCAAGATATAGCCTACAATATGTGAGTTTGTTTCTTCACCTGAACAGATTTGGAGAAATTTATTCAAAATGTTCAGCTGTTTGGTCTCTCATTCTGACAGCAACTGATGAGCAAGTCATGTAATGCAAAATTTCTCCAAATCAATTGCAATGAAGAAATACACTCTGAGAATAAGCATAAGGCTGCAAAATAACACCTTGAAAAAATGAAAACACTTGACATTTAAAACACTTTCCACTATGTCACTATTCACAAGACAAATACCAGAATTCATATGCGTGATATAAAAATAACTTAAAGGGAAACTCCACCCCAAAATTACAATTTTGTCATTAATCACTTACCCCCATGTCGTTCCAAACCCGTAAAAGCTTTGTTCATCTTCAGAACACAGTTTAACATATTTTGGATGGAAACCGGGAGGCTTGTCGCTGTCCCATAGACTGCCAAGTAAGTTAGACTGTCAAGGTCCAAAAAAGTATGAAAGACGTCGTCGGAATAGTCCATCTGCCATCAGTGGTTCAACCGTAACGTTATGAAGCTGTGAGAATACTTTTTGTACACAAATAAAACAAAAATAACATCTTTATTCAACGATTCATCTCCTCTTTGTCTGTCCACATTACCATAGTGCCATTTTGGAAAATATGAGGTTTTGGAACGACATGGGGGTTAAAAATTAATGACAAAAGTGGAGTAAAGGTGGAGTATCCCTTTAATCAGACTGACTCAGACGATGATGTTCATTTAACTGTTCTCTAATGATTACAGATGATCCAACCCCAGAGGACAGTACGGTTGGTCAGACTGAAGACAACAACAATTATGAGAGCGAAACAGTGATAACTAATTCAACAGCAGTAGTGATGACCACAGTAGTGTCTCTGTGTGTCCTCATATCACTGACCATCTGTGTCATTCTGTATTTCAAAAAACGAAGATGCAAAATCGACAGCCAAAGTAAGTCCACAACTTCTGAGTATGTTGCAATGAAGAAACTGTAATACTGTAACTTCATGATGTAAATTGATCAGATGGTAAAGTACTTATTTTTGTGTCTAGTAGATGATTTGAACTGTCAGTCTGCCGTGTGTTATTCTGAAATTTCAGGAGGTAAGTGATATTCATGTTAAATCATTTTACAAAATATGTGTAATATGCTTGATCAAGTGCATTTAATAAAAGTTGTTTTCTTGCAGTGTTGGATGCGCCTTTGTATTCTTTAGTTCAACGTAACACAAACCATGGACACATGTAAGTTACTGCAATGCAGTAATTAAATCATTTATTTTATATCTGTCCAGAACTACATACAAATATGTAAACAATTAAGATAGGATAAAGTCACATCATATTGGTTTGGACTAATTTAGATGCATAACTAAAAACATCAAAGTTCATATAAACACACTCACAACAAAAGTGAAACACGCCAAAAGTAATACTGCACTTCCTCTCCAGTATGCATTTCTTGACTGGCATAAATTTATAAACTATAACAATACACTGTATGCTTTATGTATGTAGCTTCCAGTACAATTGTGAGAGTTTTGTAGAATTTATAATCTCAGTTTATAGCATGGGCAAGCATTATATATATAAATATAAATATATAAATATATATATATATATTATCAGTATGAATTCATCTGCAAAAGTGCACTTTCAAACTATTTACTTTTTTTCCACCAAATTAATTTTTAAACTTTATCTCCCAACAGCTGGTATGAACAAACAGAAGCTCCTGCATGTAATCCAGACAACATTTATGACAATAGAGTGCTGTGGAATAAATGACTTTTTATTGTTTTCTTTTTTAATTATTTTTTCCTTTCTTTTTTATGTGTGCATGACTTTTTTTCTAGCTATCATTTTACCAAATAAAACAATTGTAAATGTAAATATAATTTTATACAAATATATAGTGGATATCTAGAGGACCTTGGTGCAAATGGACTGCTATAAACAGAATTTACTACACTCATTTCATTTCACAATTCATATAAATATTTTTTTTTTTATGATTTCTTTACTCTTCTATAGGAAGATTAAAAGTTTTGGCTGTATGAACTTTCAGTAGAGGGACAGTTATTTTAATATTCTTTAAAGGGGTCATCGGATGCCCATTTTCCACAAGTTGATATGATTCTTTAGTGTCTTAATGAAAAGTCTGTAACATAGTTTGGTTAAAAAAAACAAGGAGAAAAAGCGGTAACTCCATCCACAAAACATTTCTCAATGATAGTGTAAAAAACACCTTTTTTACACTGTCAGAAACAGCTATTTTCAGAGCACGTCTAACCGTATGCTTCTGTGGTCTGTGTTGTGTTGAAAATCACTGAAGAATGACAGGAGACAGCCAGATTGGGTCTGCATAGAGAATATATTTTTTATATAGACAGGTCGTCATGACAGTTTCAGTTCACACATCAGTAACACTTTTCCGTTCGGTAGAGAGAAGGAAAAGGAAAAGGAAAACCAAGGCCAAGGTAAAACAAGGAGAAAAAGCAGTAACTCCATCCACAAACTTATACAGAGGAGCATATAAAACGTGACAATATTGATTTTATAACAACTTAAAAAAATATGGTTCGTCAATGCATATCTGCTTAGAGAATGTATTTTTATAAAGACAGGTCATCACGACAGTTTCAGCTCACACATCAGTAACACTGTCAAATAAATTACATCTCAAAGTGCAACAATTCACATCAATGAAACATGTCTGTTAAGTATATATGATCTTACATCTGTAAATAAAAAAATAAAATAAAATAAAAACTATTTAAACATTGTGTATTTCTGTGTGTGAATTATTTTCAAACAATGCTAACTATTAATCTGTAGCATGGAACACAGCATAGCTCTTCCATTCGGGGGAGAGAAGGAAAAGACCGCTAAGAGAACAGCACAGCAGGTATGGCTGTCTGGACTGAACACCTTTGTTTGGGGTGGGTGAAACCATCACCTCCTTACAGACCCTTTTTAAACGTATTTTTAAAATATTTTAACCATGTTACACTCACCCCGACTAATTTCACTAGATTTTGCGTAACATCATGTATAGCATACAGAAGAGTGATTTATAATCAAAGAAGGAAAAAAAATACTAATAAAAAAATATAATAATAAATCATACACAAAATACTCATCTCTACAGTTAAATTACTTGGCAACCAAGTGTAACCCCCAAACATACAGACTGAAGAAAGTCTAACAACATTATTGCTGTGAAGTGAAGGACTAGGAAAGGCAAAGGTTTGCTACTCCTTTACCCAACCACAGGAAGACGTGACATATACACATCTTATCAATAGATCACATCCAGGACTGCATAATTGTCTATCTTAATATACCTCACACAATTATGTATTATTCCTTTTTAATGAAATTAAATGCAACAAATAAATGAAGGGATAATAATAATAATACAAACAAAAACTATGTATTCACAACAAATAGGTTAGACACAGTATGAATGAGCTTATTTAACAGCTTTGCCAGTCTTAACAGAATATACACAATTACATATTATTCCTCTATAAGGAAATTAAAAAAAAGAAATTAAACTGAAAATACATCAGTAGATACAGTAACAACAGAACAACAACAACAACAAAAAAAAAATTATACAAAAGTAACCTTTTACCAGTAACTCGTAGTATAATTTTGTTCTTCCCAAAAAGATTCTTAACATATTGATTAGACAGTCTGAATGAGCCTATTTAACGGCTTTACGAGTCTGCCATGTCTAGTACGAAAACCCTCACTCTGATCAGGTCTTTTCACTGACAACTCAGTTTTCTCAAAGGTAGATGGTTGTACAGTAGGGGAAGGCTCATTAACAGGGCTTTCTTCGTGAACTGCCTCAACCTCCATGTCATACTCTGTATTTAAAGTGACACCTGATGCAGAAGCATCCTGATTCCCACTCCTGCATTCAGAAGGGTCACAACCAGGTTTATCACAGTCAACATGGGAGTCAGCACCAGCAAAAGTAACATCACACTCAGTGATAGCAGATGTTACCAAGTTCCCTTCAACATCATTTGCCTGAGCAGTTTCTTCAAACATCACATTCTACTCATACAGCTCATCTATGTTTGCTACATGACCACCAGGACTACTAGAGAGGTCAGCCACCTATCGAGTAGTCCTTTCTTCTACAAGATGCTCAAAACTACAGCTCTCAAGTTCATCATCACTCAAACTGGATAATTGTTACTTGATAGCGTCTGTATCAGGCAGTGGCAGAAAATCAACCGGCATAATCAGATTCTTATGAACAGTTTTAACAACACCAGAAGGGCTTCTGAGTTTTTACATGTTCATCAAGATATTTTTTAGATCACTATGTAAACTGTACTCTCCCAATGATATGCCAGATTCTTTTTTCCTTTTTCACCTTTGTTGGCCAATAGAACTCTTTGACTAATATCAACAGGCTGACCCTTCCTTCTTAAGTTATACATTTCTGCCTGTCTATATTGTTGTTTTCCTGAATGTGACTGCAAGTTTCATAGCCTCACAGAGGACACGCTTGAGTGACACATATTTGTCAATGTCAACTGTTTCATGTTACCAAGAGTGCGGTTCGTTCTTTCCACCTGACCATTGGTCATTGGGTGGTATGGTGTGGTGTGAGTTTTTTTCAATACCAGCCAGCTCCGCAGTCAACAAGCTCTCAAAATTGGCACCCTGATCAGAGTGAATGCTAACAGGAAAACCATACACACAAAAATGGAGTGGAGTTTTTGAACAAGAAATTGTTCAAAAAGTCTATACAAACTAATTCGAGTGGAGACAAAGTGGTAATGGAAACTAATGGGGCCCTAGCCTCTGGCTAAGGAGCCTTGCTCACAATGCATCTATTACAGTTGTGGACGTACTCCTTGACATCTTTCTCCATTGTATCCCAATAAAACCTCTGTCTGGCCAACCCAAATGACCGCTGCTGACCCTGATGGCCCGCATCATCATTAATGACTTTCAACACTCCCATTTGAAGCGATTCAGGTACAACATATTGGTCATTTTTCTGTTTTGTCACTGGGTGATTGGACACACAATACACTATCCCCAGGCACGTGTTCAGTTTACCCCATTGTATATATCAATATGGTTAACATCCCACGCGATTCATAAACTTTTTCACGTCTTGAGAGGTGGCAACCACGGTCAATAAAAAAACTTGACCTGGCCAACATCTGCATCATTGACTTTTCAGTAAGGAGTTCATCATGGTTAAAAACAGGCACAGGGTTCTGCCCCGCTGCAACAAGAGTCTCTAGGTACTGCACATGTGAAATAGCTCATACAGTACCTGCATCTTCCCAATGCTGATGTGTTTGCATGACAGCAGAAATCTCATCACTGCTCACCTGTACACTTCCTGCAATACACACAGCTTCATAGGTAGCATCTCCAGGTTCAATTTGAGCATTCACATCCCTCATCTCGGGTAGCCCTGCGGAGAGCCGAAACATATTCTGAACATGATCCTTTTTTAAATTGGCCGCCTGCTTAAGAAGGGTGGAATATGGAGACCTAATCAATCTGTGCAAAATTTTAGACTGCACAAAAAATCAGCCACCACATTTCTAGTGCCCAGAATATACTGGATGTCAAAGTCAAGTGGCATCAGCTGCACCACCCAGCGCTGCTCACAGGCATCCAACCTGGGCTTGGTCAGTATGTACTTCAAGGGATTGTTGTCGGTCCACATGGTGAACCTGTGACCACGTAACCAATGGCTAAATTTATTACAAATCACCCATTTCATTTTAAAAAATTAAAGGCGATGTGCAGGGTATTTTGCTTGAGCATGATTTAGAGATTCACTGTCAAAAGCTATTGGTTGTACTTTGTCACTGTTGTGATGAACTTGCAACAACACAGCTCCAAGTCTGGCTGTAGATGCATCAACAGATAAAATGAATGGCTTGCTGAAGTCAGGGTGAGCCAAAAGCACTTCTTCAATGAGTGCTACCTTAAGATCCCGAAAAGTGTGTTTATACTCCTGGGTCCAATCATCTGGGCCAAGTTTGTGGGACAACAAAGGCCTTTTACTGCTTTTTTATTTGCAGGGCCTTTTCTGACCACCAGTCT
Source organism: Carassius carassius (assembly GCF_963082965.1). NCBI lineage: Eukaryota > Metazoa > Chordata > Actinopteri > Cypriniformes > Cyprinidae > Carassius > Carassius carassius. Next base: position 18,283,939 of record NC_081769.1, on the reverse strand, counting down.
AAGCAAACAAGGCTTTAGCCAGTACAGAACAGTTTTCAATAAAATGCTGATAGTAGATTACCATCTCTAAAAAGGAACGTATTTTGAAAAGCGATGGAGTGACACCATCCAACTCCATCAAACAGCCTCTGTCACCTTGACTATGGCTTCCACTTTATCTGGATCCCTCGAAATTCCATTCTGGGAAATCACATGACCCAGGAATTTAACTGAACACCTCAAAAACTGACATTTTGAAAGTGAATGTTTCAAATTATGCTCTTTCAGGCGTCAAAACACCATTTCCAATTGGGCCAAGCTCTCTTCTTAATAACATAATATAGTATGTATCATGCACATAAATGTGGTTGAGCTATTACACAGCCCTTGTGGGAGACAATTGTATTCATGCAGTCCCAGCGGTGAGGAAAATCCAGTATACTTCCTATCGAGTTCATGACATGGTGCTAAAAAACTTGTTTCCCCCCAACGCAGCCAGGACGTCACTCTGATGTGGAAGCGGATGGGCGTCTTTAACAGTTCTGGCATTAAGCCATCTGAAATCAATGCAGATTCGCAGATCACCATTTTTCTTCCACACCAGAACCAAGGGAGAGGCAAATTCACTACAGGATTTGAAAATAATTTATTTTTCCTCCATCTCATCCAAATTCTCTTTCAGTTTATGATAATGAGCAGGCGGTTTGGCAAACTAAATGGTCGGTAGAATATGATCAACATAATTCATACATTACATAATTCTTACTAATATGGAAATTTCTTTTGACCTCAATTCTTAGCTTGTTGTGCTAAGTTGTGTTTTAGCTTCATATTAAAGCAAGAAAGCATGTCATGAAGAACAGTATTTGTTTTATCATTTTTTGTGCAAAGGTTAACCCTGACAGTATATTTATATAACATTTATATAAAAGTCAGTTTATTGATTTATTTAATATTGTTATACGCTTGCAACTAAGTGGATCATTTGAGAAAATTACTTGTTTTTTGATTGTAAACCCTGCTGGTGTTCTGTCTTTCCATGTCTCAGTTCTTTCAGGATGTCTCATTTCTCTTTTTAATTCCTTCTTAGCTCAAACAGAGAGACACTGCAAGCAGGTTCATCAGTTAAACATAAACTGTGTTCAGGGTGACAGCGTGACTATTTCTTGCCTGACCACAAGCCATCCGCTGGAGTCTCTAACAGTCAAACTACACAAGAAAACCCAAGATAAAGACATCCTGATATATCCAGACTTCTCTCCAGCATCAGAGCGCCAGAGATGGTCTGTGAGGAAAGATGCTGGAAATGTTACACTTGATCTAAAAGACATCAGATTATCTGATGATGGATTTTATGACTGCCAGGTCTACAAGGATCAGGACTACCTTCATACAACTCAATTTAACCTGAGAATTATTAAGTGAGAATGCAATTTTTTAAACAAGCAGCTAATCAGTTGTATTGCAGTGATCTACTCTGAACTGTCAAAGTGATGAGGTGTTTTTAGTCTTCATATTTCCATCTTCTAAATACACTAATAGCATCTGTGTAATAAAGGCCTTTATATTTTTATGGCTCAGACCATATTTTCTACTTCCGCATTACATTTACAGTAACTGAAAACAACTGAAGTGATGTGGCCGGCGCCCATAGAGTTCAGCTGTCCTGCAGTGAGTGTCTGGACATGAAGTGTTTTCAGCTTTCACGTTTCCAACTCCTGTATCTTCTAATAGCAGCTTTATTGGAATGTAACGGTAAGAGTCTTTTCTATGAAATGAAATTCTTTTAACCACCACAAAAAAAAGAAGAAGAAAAAAGATATTTGCAATTATCAATAAACTGTGGGTGTGTAAATGTGGCACAAGTGTTACATGAATATGATCAATGTCAAGTGAGTTTTATTTATATAGCACTTTGCATTGTTTCAAATCTAATTTATAGATACCATACAGTAACAATGACTTAAATGTTGTAATTCACAGGTGACTCAGTAGTTGGAAAGTTTTCTTTTGTGTAAAAATTTGTATTGTCAGTTGATTAAAATAAGTAAATAATTAATTATACATTTTTCTGCAATTAATAGAGATTATTCGCACATAAATTTAAAATTTTTGTTTTATTTATATTGTAATAATTTCACATTGATTCTCCAGATAAAACAACAAAGATGCTATATAAAAAATGTGTTTAATGCCATCTCTTTAGTAAGTACTATGAAGGACAGTTTTCCCGATAACAATACTGCTACTGATGCCTCTCTTAAATTCATTTTCCTCCATTTCTAGGGATGAAATGATTAAAGGTCAACCGATGTATCGGTTTGCCGATTAATCGGCACCGATTGTTGATTGCTGGTGTAAGGGAAACAGGTCAATTTAGCTCAAAGAGAATCATTTAAGAATTTAAAGGAAATTTGAACAGAATCACTGTTTCACGGCTGATCACTGAGACGCCCTGCGATTCACTGAACGAGCCGTTTAACATCAAATCTGCGCTGGATATTAATATCCAAAGTATAGTGAAAACACTATCAATTAGCACAGTAACAAGATCGGCAGTTTAAGACATTAACTTGTAAGCACAAAACACAAGATACTTCTCTTTTCAATATGAATAAGGCTTTATTAGATAAATCTAAGACATATAAACTAATCTAGCACATAAACGCACGCACTCACACATTCACACAAGTTGCAGGAAGATCGAAAGTTAGGGAAAGATGAGTTTAAGAGAATGGAAATGTGGAATCCCAAGTTTACAGCAATACGTGAAATTGCATAGACATGAACAACCATCAATCACTTAATTAACCCTCGCATTGAGTTCCTCAATGAGGTTAAAATTATATTAGATACACCAGTACAAATGTCTGAAGGTACATTGCCTGTGTAAAGGTGTTCCCTTTGTTGTCGTTGAAAGGGGGTCTCCCGATGTCGCTGATTGGCTGGAAGTTCAGTAGTCGTTGAAGTGACGTCTAGGGAAGCCCATGGTTTGGCGTTGGCTGAAACGCGGAGTTGTGTGGCTGGTTGAAGTTGAACGGGCACTTGAGGTCAGACGTCGGAGACTCGACATTACAAAACTTAACTCAGAACACGAAACTCTCAAACGGAAAAGAAAAGAAGTAAAGTTTGACGAGACTAGGTGGTGTTTCTTCTCATTGTTGCTAAGTAGCAGCAGGCGTGCAGGCCGAAGCACGCTGGAACCGCGCTCAAAGAACAGCTAAAAGTGATGACTAAAAGCATGGCTAAAAGCTAAAGCTAGGAAGCAAAGCTTCAAGCTAAAAGCTAAAAGCAAACTAAAAGCATACTAAAAGCTGGCATGACTGATAGCAAAAGCTTAACAAAAGCTAAAAGCTAAAAGCAAGATTTTATGGTGTCCTAAGTATTTAAACTGGCCTGTTGGCCACACCTCAAATGTTGTCTTGACCAATCAGATATTGTCTTGGCTCGGGGGTATCATAAGTCATATGTTTATCTTACCAAGCACATGGTCCGAATTTTCCCGTTCTTGCAGGGTCTAATTTTGGACATGATTCCTATAACAAGAATATGATACATTTGACAAATAACTGATGGTCATGACTGTTTCAAGCTAACAGATTCAAACACTTACACACTAAACATAAATATGTATCCTTAAGCGATCCAATAGTTATTAAAAGACATACACAATAAGTGATTATAAAATGATAGTCAAATGTGTGGGTTACATATAAATGAATAAGGAGTGAAGCGATGGACTGATATTCACATATAAGTCTTTTTGAGTTCATTTTGGTCCATATATGTAGAAAAGACGGTTTCTGTGTCATTATCTGACAAAGATTTCTGTGGAGACCAGAGGTTCAAAGGCCCCCCTTAGGAATTTCAGTCTGGTTCTGCTAGGTGGGGGAAGTGTTTTAAGGATATTGTGTATAACTCTCATGGGTTTACATGTGATGTCCGGCGTTGCTTCTCAATTACTTGCCCCAAATTTGACAATCCCTTCTCCGAATTTAAATTGTCAATAATTGTTCTAGTGGTGTTGATTTTGAAAGCTGTTCTGTGAAAGAGTTGGTTGGTTGGTTAACTTGTTTCTGACTTGTGGCACTAGAACTGATTTATGACCTCCGGTTGCCTTCCTGAGGAATTTGGCTCATGTTTCAACCACAGTCCTGATCGACTCTTTTATTTGTCTGATTCAGGTCAGACAAGGACATCACTGACAGGACATGCTATTTGTTTAGACACGTGATGCTGCATGCTGACCAGGGTGAGAAACGTCTCAGGTTATGAATGTAACCATGCTTCCCTGAGTAGGGAATGTAAGGGAAACAGGTCAATTTAGCTCAAAGGGAATCATTTAAGATTTTAAAGGGAATTTGAACAGAATCACTGTTTCACGGCTGATCACTGAGACGCCCTGCGATTCACTGAACGAGACGTTTAACATCAAATCTGCGCTGGATATTAATATCCAAAGTATAGTGAAAACACTATCAATTAGCACAGTAACAAGATCGGCAGTTTAAGACATTAACTTGTAAGCACAAAACACAAGATACTTCTCTTTTCAATATGAATAAGGCTTTATTAGATAAATCTAAGACATATAAACTAATCTAACATATGAACGCACGCACTCACACATTCACACAAGTTGCAGGAAGATCGAAAGTTAGGGAAGGATGAGTTTTAAGAGAATGAAAATGTGGAATCCCAAGTTTACAGCAATACGTGAAATTGCATAGACATGAACAGCCATCAATCACTTAATTAACCCTCGCATTGAGTTCCTCAATGAGGTTAAAATTATATTAGATACACCAGTACAAATGTCTGGAGGTACATTGCCTGTGTTAAGTTGTCGTTGAAAGGGGGTTTCCCGATGTCGCTGATTGGCTGGAAGTTCAGTAGTCGCTGAAGTGACGTCTTGGGAAACCCTGGTTGGGCGTTGGCTGAAGCTGAAGATGCAGAGTTGTGTGGGCTGGTTGAAGTTGAACGGGCACTCGAGGTCCGACACGGCGTTACAAAACTTAACTCAGAACACGAAACTCTCAAACGGAAAAGAAAAGAAGTAAAGTTTGACGAGACTAGGTGGTGTTTCTTCTCATCGTGGCTAAGTAGCAGCAGGCGTGCAGGCCAAGCACGCTGGAACCCCGCTCAAAGAACAGTGATGACTAACAGCATGGCTAAAAGCTAAAGCTAAGAAGCAAAGCTAAAAGCTAAAAGCTGGCATGACTGATAGCAAAAGCAAAGCTAAAACTAAAAGCAGGAATGACCAGTGTTGGGGAGTAACTAGTTACATGTAACGGCGTTACGTAATTTAATTACAAAATTATTGTAACTGTAATTAGTTACAGTTACTACGAAAAAATGAGTAATTAAATTACAGTTACTTATGAAATTTTTAACGATTACAAAGGGGATTACATTTGAATATTTACACGCATCCACATACAGATTTAACTGATTTCTTTCCCAAATTGCACTAACTATTCTGAGACATACCGCCCTAATAATTTCCGGGATGCGGAAATACAGTCTGGTTCGTAGAATCCAGTCATAAAACGGGATGTCTAACGCGGACGGAATATGCCACATTTTGGATGACTAAATCAAAAGTAGGTCAGTACACTTGAATCAAAACATGACATGGACTAGTGTCTGTGAATATTAAGCCCCAAAAATGCAATATATGACTTCCACATTCTGCGTGTCTGTGGAAATCAGGCGCGGACTGGACACCGGGAGAACCGGGACAATTCCCGGTGACCTGGCAGCCGATTTTGCCCCACTATTTAATATCATTATTGTATAATTGCCTGCCGAATGTACTAAAGCGATCATTTGCGAATCCGCCATTTGATAATTAAATCTCTAATAAATCATGAATTGTTAGTCATGACTCGCGCGCTCTCCGCGCCTCCGCCAAACGGTTTGGATCAGACTCAGAGTAATCAATGCGAGAGAGAGAGAGAGAGAGAGAGAAAGAGAGAGAGAGAGAGAGAGAGAGAGAGAGAGAGAGAGGGGGAGAATTGAGTGGACTGTGGAAGCGCACAGCTGGAGCAAAGAAGCAGAACTCCTGTTCAGGGTTTCAGGTCAGTTTCATCTGTAAAGATGCTTTTTTGTCTTAGTTTTTTTAATTATTTAATCAAGCAGCGGCACGTTGCTCATCAGTCATCACTCAAAATACTATATAAAGGACATCATTATTATCTGTTGTAATGTTACAGTAGTAATTTAGCTGAAAAAAATTCAGATTTGTTTTATAGGTTTAGGGGGAGCTACGACAGACAACAACACAACCCTTACGAAAATTAACATTTTAATATTTAACTATAAATCCAGAGAAAATGGTTACTATTGTTTAACTGTGATAACCAAAAATGTAAAATTATTTTACAAATGTATTTATTTAAAAATAAATACAAATCCATTACTCAAGGTTATTTTACTTTTATATAGGCTAATAAAAGCATGGTTAATTTTTGTAAGGGAAAAATATGGATTATATATAGGATTTTTCTATAAAGATATTGTAGTATTGTAGAGTATTGTATTGTAAAGTATAGTTTTGTTCAATCTTGAGTATTAAAGTCATGAGAGAGATGGATAACAGGGCAAAATAAAGAAACTGAAGAGAAAAATGGAAGTGAAGGTGCAGTTCAGGAGAGAACTTTTAATTATTTTGCATGTCCCCAAATTAAAGATTTAAAATAGATAAAAAATAGTTTTGTCCATGAATTTGTTTGTATGAGTTTGAATTTTCCAGTCTGATTTTTTTTTTCCAGTCCGCCCCTCCTGTAAATTAATGGCAAAGACATGGTTTCATTTACTACACATAGGCCTACTGAAGCTCGCAGTGTTTTCAACCTCTGCCGCCTCAATATAGGAGTACATGAGCACATAAACATAATTTCTAGAACTGCTCTGTGTCACTTCATGTGCATTTTACTTATTTTGAGAAAACTATCATCATATACAAAGAGACAGCAGTTTAAAAAAAAACACCAATGTTTAGGATTTTATTACACAGAATACATCACATGCTTATTAGATAACTGTATTTAAGTTGATGTATATGCTTTTATTTATTATTCTTTAATTTTCAAAAATTTACAAAAGTAATCAAAAAGTACTCAAAAGTAATTAGTTACATTACTTTAATAAAGTAATTGAAAAAGTTACACTACTATTACATTTTAAACAGGGTAACTTGTAATATGTAACCTATTACATTTCCAAAGTAACCTTCCCAACACTGGGAATGACTAATAGCAGAAGCATAGCTAAAAACTAAAAGCATACATGACTAATAGCAGAGCAAAGCTAGAAGCTAAAAGCAGAATTTTATGGTGTCCTGAGTATTCAAACTGGCCTGTTGGCCACACCTCAAATGTTGTCTTGACCAATCAGATATTGTCTTGGCTCGGGGGTATCATAAATCATATGTTATCTTATCAAGCACATGGTCCGAATTTTCCCGCTCTTGCAGGATCTTATTTTGGACATGATTCCTATAACAAGAATATGATACATTTGACAAATAACTGATGGTCATGACTGTTTCAAGCAAACAGATTCAAACACATACACACTAAACACAAATATGTATCTTTAAGCTATCCAATAGTTATTAAAAGACATACACAATAAGTGATTATAACATGATAGTCAAATGTGTTGGTTACACATAAATGAATATGGAGTGAAGTGATGGACTGATATTCATTTATAAGTCCTTTTGAGTTCATCTTGGTCCATATATATGTAGAAAAGACAGTTTCTATGTCATTATCTTTTGACAAAGATTTCTGTGGTTCAAAGGCCCCCCCCCCCCCCCCTTAGGAATTTCAGTCTGGTTCTGCTAGGTGGGGGAAGTGTTTAAGGATATTGTGTATAACTCTCATGGGTCTACATGTGATGTCCGACCTTGCATTTCACTTACGAACAACAAATTTGACATTCTATTCTCCGAATTGAAATTGTTCTAGTGGTGTTAATGTTGAAAGCTGTTCTGTGAAAGCGTTGGTTGGTTGGTTATCTTGCTTGGGACTTGTGGCACAGAATGTTTTATGACTTCCTGTTGCATTACTGAGGAATTCGGCTCGTGTTTCAACCACAGCCCTGATCGACTCTTTAATTTGTCTGGTTCGAGTCAGATCAGCTACAGGAATGAGACACTGCGTCATCTTGGGGTCGCTATGGGGAACACCTCATCATGACCCGTGTCTGAAGCATACATTGAAAAAACACCAATGAGTTGGCCGGTGACAGCCCTTGACGTCACTACCGGCGTGACTATAAACAGGCACCAGGAGAATATGTCATTCACTTCTTCGTCTGAAGCATGGCAGGGAGCTAGAGGACGCAGTGTCTCGTTCCCTACTCAGGGAACCTATGGCGTTATTTTTGTGCCACAATCCTGAGCGAGTAATTGTATGTTTTGAGCACAGAGAACTATATTTTGCAAGCACATTACATTATATTTTGAACAGAAATTAACAATCGCAAAAAAAAAAAGAAAAAACGATTCCGTGCTCAATAAATGTATTTGCTTGTTTTCTATTATCCATATTAACGTGCAGTAATAAATCCTCTCATGCAGTTTACTCAGGTGCTCTCTTACAAACTTATTCTCTGCGCTCCTGTCACATCCCCCTCTCTCTCTCTCAACCTCTTAATACTGTGCGCGCTCAACTCTTGACACACGCTCGCTCAACTTACAACAGCGTTACAAGTGTGCCACAAAAATCAACCAATCGGATAATTACAGGTCAATTGTGATTGGCTGTTGGTCTCCCATCAAATCGCTAGTAGAACCAAAGCCCATCATTTCCTATTTAGAATTCAATAATGATAAATGGAAAAATGGCTAGTTTATTCGTTTTTCCTTTTAGTTTAACCTGTTAGCCAGCACCCCCCATTATGGGACTCACAGCTGAAAGTGCTCTAACTAACTTATAATTGTAATAGTTTCCTACTTCAGTGTGTTACAAACATAATTGTGGTGTCTTTAGAAAGAAGACCCTTTGGGCTTCACTTTTTATCAACCAGATTTGATAATGCTTAAAAATATTAAAAGTTATAGACACTGAAGTGCCTTGAATTTTTTTTACCACTCTTAAATATTTTTTTATTTGATATAAAAATACATGAAATGAGTCCTGGAGCAATCTAGAAAAGTAATGGGTTGAAAGCCACATGTCTCATGAGTTTCTATTTCAAATCTGAATACAATATCATGAAAAATGAGACTCCTGCAAATATTTTTCTGAGATTTTTCTCACCCACCCCACCCCCCAAATATAAGAAAATATATTTCCCAATAGTATTGAAGGCTTCTACAAACTATTTAGTCAGTAAACATACCACTGCAAAGTTTTTTTCAATTATAAAACACTAGACAGAAACTTAGACATCATATAAATGATTTATTTGAGCACTAGAAAAATACAATAAGAATAATTTGAGTAAGAAAAATAAGAATAATAAGAAAAATTAAAAAAAAGATTTAACTTTGTTTGCCAATATAGGACATCCTGAGATTGCTAGAGATGCATATTTTACAATGAATTACGATGCAAATAAGTGCTGATGTGCTGATGGCCACTTATACAGATGGTAATAACACAAATGTGCCAAAGTAAATAATCCACTCTCTCTATTCATATAGACGTGTTCACTTTGATAGCCGTGACCATTCAGTAATAGCGAGCTGATTTGGGCTGATTTGCACTCAAACAGATGGTAATCATGCAGATACAGTCACATTCAACATAAAACACACTCGCACATATATAAAAACTGTCAAAAATTAAAAGAAAGACAGGAATTTGCGATCGCTGTAAGTTCCGCCTCCATCAGCTGACAGGTGCGTCAGAGCGCGTCACCAGCTCTGAGGAGAGAGCGCCAAATTCAAATAAACTATTTTCCGCCTATTTTTCATTCATTCTTTTTTCCCGTGGATCGCCTCATTCTGTTTGTGACACAGTATGCTGCAAACCGTGCAGTGTTTTTACTACCAAGACGCAGTTTCCAACCGTGAGTTATTCCATAAGGGACGCAAACAACTCTGTCGCTGAAGAAATTAAATGTAAACAAAGGAATTATGATCCATATTACAACGTTATTGCTTCATTGGACTAAACGTGCTTCATGAGATGTCGTTCAGTGGACCCTTACCTTTCTAACTAAACCGGGATTTACAGCTGTGGATGTGTTTATGACCCCTTATTACGACGGATCTGGTATGTACAGCGTTTTCAATGTTTATTTTTTATGTGAACTGCTTACACAAATGTAGCAAATACAGTCTTTATAAGCTTTCCATTGAAAAACAGCGATCTGTCGTCGATGCTTGAGGCTTAGATCTTTATAATGATACATAGTTTGTCAAGATTAAATTTGTCCTGTTTCATTTAATCTATTCATAATCACTGACATGTGCGTGTGGGGAGGCTTTGAGGACGAGGACTTTCTGGTGCAGGTTAACAGTTAACAAACGGAAAATGAGTTTTTGGCTCTATATCTCATTTTGTCTTTTGGGGTTTACAAATCAGTTTATGGCTTCAATATTTCATGCACACTTGTGGGCGGTGCTGAAATGCTGCTTTCATCTGATTGGTCGAATTGCTCTGCCTTCAGCTCGGTCTTTTCATTCTCTCGGCAGAATAAGAGTCAGTACAAGTGCAGCACTGTAATGTCTGAAACCACCACTCACTGTTAATTAGAATAATATTTGAAACAAATATGGCTGGGCACATAATTCATGCTGCTGAGGCCTGCAAGTTACCCCTTTAAATTATTTATAGGTTATAGTATTGTATGAATATTGTCCCACTGTAAATACAGTGCAAATAGTTCTGTCTCTTTGGATAAAAGTGAAGAGGAAATCAAAATCAATAATATACTGAACAGTTCCATGATAATATGTCTGTAACATTTATTACTTTCGTCTTTTAAGTCTAAAGCCACTAGGTATGTGTGTGTGACATTTATAATTAATTGTGAAAATTAATAAAGTAAAATTTATTAAATGAATTAGTGTAAGGGAAACAGGTCAATTTAGCTCAAAGGGAATCATTTAAAATTTTAAAGGGAATTTGAACAGAATCACTGTTTCACGGCTGATCACTGAGACGCCCTGCGATTCACTGAACGAGCCGTTTAACATCAAATCTGCGGTGGATATTAATATCCAAACTATAGTGAAAACACTATCAATTAGCACAGTAACAAGATCGGCAGTTTAAGACATTAACTTGTAAGCACAAAACACAAGATACTTCTCTTTTCAATATGAATAAGGCTTTATTAGATAAATCTAAGACATATAAACTAATCTAACACATAAACGCACGCACTCACACATTCACACAAGTTGCAGGAAGATCGAAAGTTAGGGAAAGATGAGTTTAAGAGAATGGAAATATGGAATCCCAAGTTTACAGCAATACGTTAAATTGCATAGACATGAACAACCATCAATCACGTAATTAGCCCTCGCATTGAGTTCCTCAATGAGGTTAAAATTATATTAGATACACCAGTAAAGGTCACAGTCTGGAGGTTACTTGCGTCTCCTGTGAAAAAGGGAGTCCCCTTTGTTGTCGTTGAAAGGGGATTTTCCCGATGTCGCTGATTGGCTGGAAGTTCAGTAGTCATTGAAGTGACATCTTGGGAAACCCTGGTTGGGCGTTGGCTGAAGACGGAGTTGTGTGCGGGTTGAAGTTGAAACTCGACGTTACAAAACTTAACTCAGAACACGAAACTCTCAAACGGAAAAGAAGAGAAGTAAAGTTTGGCGAGACTAGGTGGTGTTCCTTCTCATCGTGGCTAAGTAGCAGCAGGCGTGCAGGCTGAAGCACGCTGGAACCGCGCTCAAAGATCAATGATGACAAACAGCATGGCTAAAAGCTAAAGCTAAGAAGCAAAGCTAAAAGCAAACTAAAAGCAGGCATGACTAATAGCAGAAGCTAAACGCTAGAGACTAAAAGCAGACATGACTAATAGCAGAAGCAAAGCTAGAGACTAAAAGCACACATGACTAATAGCAGAAGCATAGCTAGAGACTAAAAGCAGGATTTTATGGTGTCCTGAGTATTTAAACTGGCCTGTTGGCCACACCTCAAATGTTGTCTTGACCAATCAGATATTGTCTTGGCTCGGGGGTATCATAAATCATGTTTATCTTACCAAGCATGTGGTCCGAATTTTCCCGCTCTTGTAGGGTATAATTTTGGACATGATTCCTATAACACGAATATGATACATTTGACAAAAATTTGATTGTCAGGACTATTTCAAGCAAGCAGTTTCCATCACATAGATACTAGACATGACTATGTATCCTTAAGCTATCCCATAGTTATACAAGAATAAACTTCACAGCTGTACAACTACTTAAAACTTCCCAATCTGGCTTTTTCAACCTACCTCCAAATTTATTTTAAGATATAGTTTATTCACACTGGTTTATGCACTGGTTTAATGTTTGTCCATCTGGAACTTTTATTTTTCATGAGCTGTATATTTTAAGATGTACTAGGTGTTGACAAATCACATGCAAAGAATGTAAAGAGCTTTGACATTTTTTTTTTATTTTTTATTGAATGTTATTGAATTCTAAATAGGAAATGTTGGGCTTTGGTTCTACTAGCGATTTCATTGGAGACCAACAGCCAATCACAATTGACCTTTAATTTTCTGATTGGTTGATTTTGTGGCACACTTGTAACGCTGTTGTAAGTTGAGCGAGCGTGTGTCAAGAGTTGAGCGCGCACAGTATTAAGAGGTTGAGAGAGAGAGAGGGGGACGTGACAGGAGCGCAGAGAATAAGTTTGTGAGAGAGCACCTGAGTAAACTGTGTGAGAGGGGTTATTACTGCACGTTAATATGGATAATAGCAAACAAGCAAATACATTTATTGTTAATTGTTAATTTCTGTTCAAAATATAATGTAATGTGCTTGCAAAAAATAGTTCTCTGTGCTCAAAACATACAATTACTCGCTCAGGATTTAGTCACAAAAATAAGGCCATAGGAACCATGGTTACATTCGTGACCTGAGATGTTCCCTTTCAAGGGAACTTCAAACTGCATCCTCTAGGGGTCACTATGGGGAACAGTATACCCACGCCGCCATACTGAGGGGAGTGCAGGCCAGAATCATGGGCGAACACTAAGTACCAACTCTACCATTTCCATGAGAGTTGCCCCTGGGACGTTTAGATGGCTGTCCATGACATTACCCCTTACTGGTACACTTATTTGTTAGGGCATCGGCCTTGGGGAAGAGCTGAAGGCTTGGAATCAAGAAAGATTCCTTTAAAGGGATACAGCTAAGAACCTTGCATTTTATACTAAGTCTTGCCTGTCACACAGGGGCTACCGCTTGCTCTTGCATAAGCTTGCTGAAGGAGCAGTCTCAACAGATCCCTAATAGCAACACCCTGTTTAGATAGGTATCTGAAGATAAATAGGTGGAGTGGTGCCCAAAATGAACAGGGCTTTTACCAACTCAAGAAAGGGCACGAAGCAACTGCGCAAAGCCCTCACCATAAAGGATTTTTGAAAGAACACAGAGCACTAGTGTGCAAACTTACCACTGTGTGGATTACAGAAAGTTTGCAAAGACTTCATGTGCATACTTACCATAACATGGATTTTACTGCACATTTTTTTAATATTGAACTTATCTATGCCTCATTGTTCATTCTTGAAGTAAACTTGTATCTGTTTGGTGAATAAATAAACTGTTTTAGACCGCTGCTCGAGTTAAATGCGGCGCGTCTGGAATCGCGGAATCCATTCATAAAAACGGAATTCAGAGTTTAATGCGGAATGTCTCAGGATTTGTCAAATTATTATAATTATTGTTATTATTTATTAATATTATTACTGCTACTAGTATGGTTCAGTACTTTTTAAAAAAAAATAAAGCACTATTTTAGTTTTTATCGGTAAACTAATTGGCATCATCTAAATCCACTATCAGTCGACCTCTAGAAATCAGTATAGCCAATTCATTATTGCATTGCCAAAGTTAAATAGCCTGTCAGTACAATTGAAAAGCATAATTTTAAACACTTGATAGGTTTAATAGGATCAAAAGAATGCAGCATTAATTGTGTTAAATATTTCAAACATCTTAAACAGAAAAAAAACAAAATTAACATTCATTTTGACTAATAAAAATATAACTGCTTCCTTTTTTAAAAGCAATAAAATGTTTGAGTCCATCACAATGGACATTTTTCAGAAACTTTGATGTGCAAAGATTAAACTGCATTACTCAACTAATCAATTATTATTAAACCGGCAACATCACTAGATGCTTTGGTGCAGAGGAACATTTATAAAATAAATAATAATAAAAATTATATATATATATATATATATATATATATATATATATATATATATATATATATATATATATATATATATATATATATATATATATATATATATATGAAACATTCCAATGCAAAAGCCTCTAAAAGCCATCTTGGTCAAAAATGAGATAACAATAAGGAGTGAATGTTCTCCACACATAGTACATGTTCATGAAGTACTTTCACTTCAAATGCATTAAGTCCAAGTCTCAACCCATTCAGAAGTACCATTACTTATTACTATGCACAGTAGCCAGGAAGAAAGGAAAATTAAAAAAGTTTATATACATACATACAGGTCTATGTATACAGAAGGGGTTGACAAATTAATGTGAAAACCCATTATTATTATATGAGTTTTATACACTGTAAAAAGTTTAACTATTATTTACTCCATTTTATTGGTGAAACATTTTTACACTCAAAAAAATTGAGTAAATTTTAAAGCTGTGAAATCAATGAAATATACTGTATGAATTGAGTAAATGCAAGTAAAAAAATTAAGTAAATCTGAGTAACTGCATCTGTACATTAACAAATAAAATTGAGTAGAAATAATTGAACATTTAAACATTTAAAAACAATATTTATGAGTAATATTAACTGTTTTTATTAATGAGTAATATTAACTTTTTATTTTCTCTAAACCTTTGTAAAATAGTACTCCACACAACCACCAGTATACATGACATTGGCCTTTATTGTCAATGAGTACAGCAATACAGCACATTTTACACTGTATACAATATTGCCTATATTTAAACTCATTTAACAAACATTTTATTAGTAAAAATTAAATATAAAAAAATTCAGGTAGCCTAATTCAAGTGTAATCAAAACAACCCAATATCCACCGGATCAGCGCTGGTCCTCGTGCCGGAGACGGACTCGCCTCTGCGGGTGAACTTTGAACTTCATACCGCCATCCTGCGTTTCACTCACAGCCGATAGATACTGCGAGTGACTGACATAACCTGCCAATAAACAAACAGTGACAGTTCTGAGGACATTTTATCATCCAAATGATAATAATTATATTTATTATCATTAGGAATGAAGTCATGTGTTTATGCAAAGCGTTTCAATCATGCAAAAAGACAGGCGCGACTCTCGTTTAGGTGTCGAATTACGCCTCTGTATGTTGTTTTGCATTAAATATGATTTAAAGCACAGTAAAGATTTTATAGATAAAATAAAACATACACAAACCTGAATTTCACAGAGGAAATTCACCAAATCTGCGACGCTGAGAAGAGAGCTGTTGTCTGGAGACTGGAGAGTTCAAACTGCCCGCGCTCACTGACTCAACCAACCGTCGAGTTGTCGTCACGTCAGAGAGTGGGGGAGGGGTGCATTGTTTTAATTGAGTAAACTTACTCAAATTTTAAGAGTGTGTTAAATATATTAATAATATTGATTTGAATTAAGTAATATTTTTGTTTCTTGAAACAGATCAGTTTACTTCAACATTCTCAAATATTTTGATAGAAATTTCACAAATATATTAAGTATATTATAAAGAAATAATTGGTTAGTCAAATACTAAATAATTTTATTGAAAACAACTTAAATATATCTGTAAATTTTAGATAAAATGAACTGTTGGATTTTTACTCAATTATTTTGGTATGTTTAACTCAAACAATCAAGTACACGATATTCAGAGATTTTATTAAGTTAATAAAGTTAAAAATTTCTGTAATATTTACTAAGCCACAGAATAATTTTTTACAGTGTAGGCTACTGTGAACAAATATTGTGATTCTCTTTTATTTATCTTTTCATTGTCTATATTCTCCGTTGAATATAAGTGTGGTAGAAGTTGTGTTCAGCGGGTTTTAGTAAAACCGTTTAGCAAAAGCCTGTTTAGCAGGAGTGTCTGTAAACTTTTTTAAACAAGTGTTTGGTGTTTTATGAACAACTGTCTTGATGATTGCAGTATGACTGTGTATGAAGTATTGTGTCTAAACAACACAGAACTACTGCAGCAAAGTGACAAAGAGAACTTCACAAAGCCAAAATTCATGAAAGAGCTGTAATTGATAAAAAAAATGTTGTCATAGACACCAATGCCAAATTCCGAAAAAGTTGGTGTCATAATCATAATTCCTGGACAGATGGTGCACCAAGATGAACCATCATCTGCCCTGGCCAGACAAATCAACTGATTTGAATATTATTAAACCATTAGATGGATAGTTTAGGATAGAAGAGTGAGAAGCTGATTCAGCATCTCTAAAGCTACTGGCAGATTATCTGAATCGGTATATGAATATATGAATTTGATATTTAAAAACTTGAGTTGTCCATCTGGTTGTGAATCTTTTAGTTCTCAATTCATAAAATTAATTAACGCATGAAGAGGTAAAAACAGTTGCTCAAAGTAAATTCTGTTTGTTACTGTAAGCGATGTGGTGGTTTTCACGTCTCTGTTCTCTCAGGTCTTTATGTCTCATTTTACTCTTCATTTCCTTTCAGTGGCGACACAGAGACGTTGCAAGCAGTTTCATCAGTTGAACATAAACTGTGTTCAGGGTTACAGCGTGACTATTTCTTGCCTGACCACAAGCCATCCGCTGGAGTCTCTAACAGTCAAACTACACAAGAAAACCCAAGATAAAGACATCCTGATATATCCAGACTTCTCTCCAGCATCAGAGCGCCAGAGATGGTCTGTGAGGAAAGATGCTGGAAATGTTACACTTGATCTGAAAGACATCAGATTATCTGATGATGGCTTTTATGACTGTCAGGTCTACAAGGATCAGGACTGCCTTCAAGCCACTCGATTTAACCTGAGGGTCAAAGGTAAGAATGCAATTTTTTTTAAACAAGCAAATAATCCCAGGTAACCCATTGTAATGTAGTATGTTTCTTTGATTTCAGAGTGTAAAACTTTGGACTCTGTCCATCCAAGACCAGGCTCATCAGTGTTGTTGCCATGCTCTGAACATTCTTTACAAAACAGAAAAGAACGAGTCACTTGGAAAGTCATTATCGGTCATCAATTAACAGATATATCTCAGTATCGGCCACCAAACAAGCCCTCAAGCAGCACAGAGAAACCCTCAAAGCCTCTGTATGAGAGAGCGAAACAACAAGTGAATGGATCCCTGCTTATAAGAGAAGCAGTCCACACTGATGAATTGTGGTATCAGTGCAGAGTGAATGAAAAAACCTGCTATGAAGTGAAGCTGCTTCTGAAAGGTGTGTTGGAATGCACTATTTCTAACCCTAAAGTCTCAACACAGATTCTCTGACAGAGATTGTTTAGACTGAAAGGTTAAGTTAAACTATGCTTTTAAAATGTGAGTTGAGGTGATGGGTTAGTCAAAGTATTTTTTAAATATTATGTTAATAAATATAGTCATGTGTGAGTAAAACATGTTTAGGTAAGTATTAGAATAAAACTATGTTGTGGTGGCTGTAGCTTGTGGTTAAATTGTCTTTCTGGTCATATAGTAGATGTGAATGTGTGACTGAAACTTTGTGTGATTTAAAAAAAAAAAAAAAAAAAACTAACCATTCTGACTAATGTTTATATAAGTTTATCTTTTCACTTGTGATCACAGATGTTCCAGCCCCAGCTGACATTACGGTTGGCCACACGGACCAGAGTGAAACAGGTTAGTAAAAGTATTTTATAGATTTTCAAGGTAATAAACATGATAAAATATGTAAAATATGTTTAGGTAAGGATTACATTAAAATGATGAGGTGGTGATTATAGCATGTAGTTAAAGTGTCTGTTTGGTAATACAGTAGATGTGATGAATGTTTGAATATTTAACAAACTTGTAGAAGGTTAATGTTTTTATACCCGCTGGAAAATGTAGATTTAACATTTGCATTACTGTCTAAATATGTTTGAAATTATAAATATATTTTGTATTGTAAAAGCTGTTTGTATTATGATTAAATTAAGCAGTTTATCCAATGACACTGAAAACACTTTCCACAGCATCATTATCTGCAGGTAAGTATCTGAAGTTGTGTGTGTGTGATTAAAAGGACCTAACCAAACTTACTGATGTTTATATAAGTTTGTCTTTTCTCTAGCGATCACAGATTCTCCAACCCCAGCTGCTGACATTACGGGTGGCCAAACTCAAGGCAACAACAGTGACAAGAGTGAAACAATGACAGCTAATCTGAGAGTAGTATTGATGACAACAATAGTGTCTCTGTCTTCTGCCCTCATATCTCTGATCGTCTGTGGCATTCTGTATTTTTTAAGAAAACAAAGGCGTAAAATCAACAGCCAAAGTAAGTCCACAATTGTAGGCCTGAAAAGTTGAACACTATTGAAATGATCTTAAACAGCATATTTTAAATAATAGAAATGGTTTACTGAGGAAAAAGAGGAGCCAAACATACAAATTTGTATGTGTTTGTTGTTATTTTTCTACTGATCAGTTATGATGAAATCAGGATCTGCTACACTGATCTTACATTTGCTCATTTTCCAGTTGTTTTCTTTCAAATGAGTGAATTTAATTGATGTTCTTTGATGTTCTCTCCGTTCTGTTCTTTAGATGAACATAACACCAGCTGTTAGTTACTGCAACAGACTCATCCATTTCAGTCCTGAACTATCTACATATTTGTTAACAATGAAGCTGAGATTCAGGATCCTGGAAGTCACATCAAATTGGTTTAAGCCAATTTACATGATTCTTTCCAATAAGATATAATATAATATATCTTAAATTCATATACAGTTATATCAGTTAATAACATGGATACACATGTACTGTATATGCAGCACACATCTGCAACGATGATTCAAAAATATTTTTTTTTATCAAATACATTTTTTTTTTTACATTTTCACTTGAATGTGCTTTTTTGGTGGTGTTTTTTGGAAATAAGGTATCACTGATCCATCTCAATCTGGGAAAATTTGTTTAGTATCAGCTTTCACTCTGCTTCTGTCACATAGCTGAAACTATTTGAGTGACTTAATATTACTAAAGGGGAAAAAAGCTTTTAGTACATTTCACTTACAGACTTGCTGCATTTAGACACAATTTTAACAGAAATGTGAGTGATAAGCAGGCGTAAGTGACTTTTTCTTTTACTGATAACAGTAATGACATTTTAAAATCATCCACTAAAAAAGTGATAGAAGACTTTACCGTAGCTTGTCATTGAAAATCTCACTTGAAACTATGAATTATAGAATATCCTATAGTTCACTGCAGTTAAAAGACAAAAAATGATAACAAGGATGCATTTTTCTATAGTAAACACATTCATATGAGAGTCACAAATGGTAGATTTTTTGTCGAATTACTTGGATTTTCTTCTTTTTCTTTTGAACTTATTCTTTCATGTAATGTTTGTATTGCAATAAACAATTCTGAACAGACTTACACTTGTGTTCTGGTGTGTGACTTCATTATTAGTTATTCCCTCCATTATACTTTTTTTCTGTAACCTGGACTGACAGTCAGAAATTAAAATAATATATTAGCAAATACCATTTCAGCAGCGCTAGAGAATGAATAAACTCAAGCAAGTGTTTGACTGAGACAGGATACAATGATATATAACGTATACATGTTTTTTTTTATATATTTTTATTTTTAAATAGAGAGCAATTATGGCTGTTTTGATGTTCTTGGTGAGAGGTGTAAAATACTTGAGTAATTTTTCTTGATTAATTAAGTATTATTTTGGGGGGTTTGTACTTTATTCAAGTACAATTTAAACCAGTTACTTGTACTTTTACTTGATTACATTTCTGGAGAATAAAACAGTACTTTTTACTCCTTACAATTTTATTTCATCTTAAAAAGTACATAAAATGTTTATTTTAACTTATGCACAATAAATATGGTAAAAAGAAGTTCAAATGTGTGTTTGACGTGAGAAACAATGATAATTGTTTTTTTTAGGAATCATTTTTAGTCTGTATAATGCAAGGGGACAGGACCACTTCAGAAACCACACAAAGTGAACATGACGGTCAAGTTTAAAATATTGGTATTTGTATTTCTTGTATTTATCCTTTCACTCAAGAATACAATGATTCATTAACAGGTGTTGTATGAGTTACTGTCTGTCATATAAATTTTTGAACGTCACATTCACTTGCATTAAAGTACGATTTTTTTGTGTTTATCTGATAAATGAAAGTCATATATATATTGGATGGCATGAGGATGGAAAGGATAGAGTTTTCTTTTATTCCCTTTCCTTGTATTTGTGTGTGTGTCTGTGCTCCACTGTGCTGCATTTTAAATGTTGTTGTTGTTTGACCTGTGCATTTTGTTTAGTTTTCTCCTTTTAACAAAATTTCTGTGTATCTGTTAGAAAAAAAGTACTTTTACTTTTTTAACACTTTTATACAATTTAAAGATGTACTTTATTACTTTTACTCAAGTATGTTTTGGGCCAGATACTTTTAATTGAGTAAAATTTTCACTAAGTATCTGTACTTTCACTTGAGTAAAATTTTACACCTCTGGTGCAGTATTCAGAATATGCTCCACAGTAGTATGGGCATGCATTGTTTATTTTTTAATGTAATGCTCACTGAGTCCTGCAGAGGGCAGTATGTGTCTCAAAATACTGCAGTGTCCAGACTGCTCACATCTGCTTTCCGAGCCTCACTTACAAATGATCTTCCTTCATATCAGCTGCATTCCTGCTCATGCTGTGAGAAATCACTGTCGCACCCTGTTCATCACATCATATGCACATCCTGGAAATCACAGTATATATATATATATATATATATATATATATATATATATATATATTAGGGCCGGGACTCGATTAAAAAAATTAATCTAATTAATTAGAGGCTTTGTAATTAATTAATCGAAATTAATCGCATTTTAATCGCATATAAATATTTGACCTGAGAACAGTGAGAAGTAATTTTTTTTTCACATGGATTTATAGTATACCATTGAATAATGACTGAATACATAAGCTTAAGCAAAAAAATATTGTTTATTTTTGTTCAAGTCTAGCAGACCAGTGCAAATTTTGCCATTAAGTGTAGCAATGGCATATTTAGAAACAATTTAGAAATAGTACATTTCAGAAATTCAGGTAGCTTATAGGTGCTGGAACCTTCTGTAAACTGTTTTTAAGTAAAACACAATACTGTCAAGTACATTCAGAACATTGGAAACCCTGACTATTAGAAAACATCTCTCTGTTGCTTCAGAGGCCATAACATACTAAGTCCAACTCTCAATAACCTTGGCCAAAACAATAAAGAGTTAAACAAAGTGCCAGTTGCACCAACAAAATAATAAATAGTTCAACATAGTGTATCATTTAAAATAAAAATTTGACTATTTCTTACACTTCTCTTTCAGCCAGTTGCTGAGACAAACTAGCTTGTTCACATTTTCAGAGCTCAAGGCTGCCCTTTTCTTTTGAACTACGTTACCTGCCAGTGAGAAAAGTTACCTGCCAGTGAGAAAAGTCTCTGGCAAGGGACAGAAGTGGCAGGGCTGCCCAGATACTTGCGGGCCAGGGCAGAAAGCTGTGGATGGGCTCCCTCATGAGTGGACCACCACTGCAGTGGGCAGTCTGTCTCACTGATGGTGGGCTCTGCCCTGTAGCGGGCCAGAGCCCCGTTGGGACCCGCTTCATCCTCTGATTCAGAGTCTGAATTAAACAGCAGGAAGCTCCTCTTGATCAGCGATCATGGTTCGGGCACTGTCTGTTCCGATTGTGGTGACTTTTTCTGTGATTTCCCAGGCCTCTGCCACAGAATCAAAATCTCCTGCCACGTTTTCAGCAAAGTGCCTAGTGGTGGTCTTCTGGATAGTTAAGGCAAATGAGTGAAGACGCCACTTGACGTCAATAAAGTGTGCCGTCACACCGAAGTAATTTGAATTGCTTACCGAGGTCCAATGATCCCCAGTCAGGGCAACAAACTCGGCTTTCTCCAATAAATTCTCTTTATCTTCCTTTTCATCGTCATAAAGCTGCTGGACTCTTTTTGTCACTGTCTTTCTGGATGGCAGCTCGTATGTTGTGTCAGACGACGCAATCCGTAGTACATTTTGCAGGCCCTTATCTTCTACCACTCCAAGTGGTCTACAGTCGAGTGCAATCCAGTGAGCCAGGCCGTTGGTTATTTTTTCAGAAGTGGACTTAGTTACCCTGGTCCTTAAACCAGTCATCTGGTGGAGTGTGGGTTGGGTGTGGGTACTCGGGGTCGGGCTAACGTCCACGCTAGCTGCTATATGTTTTGCGTTAAGGTGATACTTGATGCTCGATGTGCTGCGGGGATATGCGAATTCCTTGTGGCATAGCTTGCACACAACCATGCTCTTATCGACGCTTCCATCCGTTCGTTTTTTATAACAAAATTACGGATTGCGTCGTCTGACACAACATACGAGCTGCCATTGACGTCAAGTGGCGTCTTCACTCAGACGAGACCGCTTTCTGCTTCTTCATTCATGTTCACTGTGGTTTGTTGTTGTCTGAAGTCATGAACGCTAGTTGGTGCTCCAGTATAATCGGTCCGCCGAAACTCATCAAGTGAGAAACGTTCCGCGGTGCAAAAATAAGTTATTGAAAATGCGGAAATTTTTTTGTGTAATTAATTAATCTTAATTAACGCGTTATTTTTTGTGTAATTAATTAATCTCAATTAACGCGTTGATGATGATGATGATGATGGATTGTATGATATTCCAGCATAACCTCTAAAACCTGCAGACCAGTTCCTGCTAAAAACAGAGAGCGGAATCTGTGGAATGGGGTGTGAATGAGAGCTGCCTGTTGATTAAGTACATACAAGGAAAATAACTTATACTTCATTTTTGGACTAAATAACTTTAGTCCTGCTGTAAAATTAATAATAATGTACATAGTGAAACTCCAGTCTTTGGTTTTCCACTCTTGAGCTTTAACATACGCCACATCACCATAATTATTGTATAAACCAGATGTGCAATCTCAGATTAAATTATTTTCTGTCCATAAAACAAGGAAATGGCTTTTCACACACTGAGACACATGACTTTTTAACTGTCATTAAGTCAAATACATTCAGACATGGCTTTGTCATTAATCTAGACCTCAGGTTCACCTTAGAGGGCCTTTTGTGAAAGAGATTTAATGATCCCTTTAGTTTGAGAGTAATTCTCTCTCTCTCTCTCTCTCTCTCTCTCTCTCTCTCTCTCTCTCAGAGTTAAAGCCAATTGAATTGAGAATATAACTGACCTCCAAAAATTAGCAATTTAGACAATTTGACTTAGAGATACTTAGGGATAAAGTGAAGAAATAAGAAACTTCTGTTTGTATTGAATGAATACAGAAGGAAAGAACATGATTGAATTTAGTTTGAAGTTTTCACTGGCTGATTATGGGCATTGATGATTGTGTGTTAAAAGAGGGGAATGAACAATGCAGGTTTGTACATCTTTCTAAAAATGTCAGTTGGCAGAGAGTATTCATCATTTTTTAACAGTGTAACATAGCAAAAGTAACACAAAGGAAAATGCCATTAATAATCCAAAACATTGTGTTCCTGTTTTACAGCTCTTAGAGATGACATATCAAGGTTTAGAAATGACTGATTTCATTCTCTGCTTAGAGTTCATGTTTTTATAGGTGTTTACATTAAAATAACTACCTCATGTAGATGATTGATTAAGATGTGTGCAAAACTGCATGTCTCTGACATTTTAAACGGATCACATTTCCTACTTTGGTTCTTCAGAAACAACTGTGTTCAGGTGAAAGGTCTTGTGGGCTGTGCTCATATTCCATTGTACTGGAGTGAGCTACTCGAAACTATTTGTCAATCTATTTAGTCTTCAAACTGGATTTCTAATCCACATCTAATGGCAACTTTGTAATACATCTGCTATTATAAGATTTAAAAGTTGCAAATATGACAACTGAAAAATCCCCATTGAATACAGAAGCTCACTGAAGGCCTCTATTCACACATAATTAGACCATATTTCCTACTTCTGCATTAAATTCAGAGTAACTCTGTGAAAGTGAAGTGACCTGTGCTCATATAGAGTTCAGCTGTCCTGCAGTGAGCGTCTGTACATCATGAGGAACTTTCAGTCTTCATATTTCCAACTACTGTATCTTCTAATAGCAGAATGTAAAGGTAAGTGTCTTTTACTTGAAGTCAAATTCCTTTAACCACCATACAAATGAGAAGTATGAATATTATCAATGTACTGTGGGTGTGTAAATGAGGCACGGTGTGACATGAATATGATCAATATCATTCATACGTTACATAATTCTTACTTATTTGGAAATTTCTGTTGACCTCAATTCTTAGTTGTTGTGCTAACAAATGAGTTGTGTTCTAGCTAAATTGTAAAGCAAGAAAGAATGTCATTAAGAACCATATTTGTTTTATCATTTTTTTGAATGTCCAGAATGTATATTTATATAAAATGTATATAAAAGTCAGTTTATTGATTTAATATTGTTATACACTTGCAACTAAGTGGATCATTTGAGAAAATTACTTGTTTTTTGATTGTAAACCTTGGTGGTGTTCTGTCTTTCCATGCCTCAGTTCTTTCAGGATGTCTCATTTCTCTTTTTAATTCCTTCTTAGCTCAAACAGAGAGACACTGCAAGCAGGTTCATCAGTTAAACACAAACTGTGTTCAGGGTGACAGCGTGACTATTTCTTGCCTGACCACAAGCCACCCACTGGAGTCTCTGACAGTCAAACTACACAAGAAAACCCAAGATAAAGACATCCTGATATATCCAGACTTCTCTCCAGGATCAGAGCGCCAGAGATGGTCTGTGAGGAAAGATGCTGGAAATGTTACACTTGATCTGAAAGACATCAGATTATCTGATGATGGCTTTTATGACTGTCAGGTCTACAAGGATCAGGACTGCCTTCAAGCCACTCGATTTAACCTGAGAATTATAAGTGAGAATGCAATTTTTCAAACAAGCAGCTAATAAGTTGTATTGCAGTGTTCTACTCTGAACTGTCAAAGTGCGGGCCGTGGGGAGGGGGGTACTGTTACAAACACGCCAGGTTCCACCTCCACGCAATCACTACACACGCCCTCACCGGAATACTAAGCACATCCACCTGATCCTCATCACCACCCAATCACCTCAGCACCATAAAAACCACACACACGCACTCAATCGATGTCCGGTCTCGTTCGCGACAAGGTTTTACCTGTATGCTAACTCTAAGGACTAACTCTTCTTCTACTTACCTCTCTCCAGCGATTCTCTGAAAATCCAGATCCCCAGTGTGCGTGTGTGTGGTTCACCTTCCTCCTCTGACGTCTTCACCCAGCCTGCACGGATCCATCCCTCACTCCACCCTACACTACCTGCTCCTCTGCTTGTGTCTGTTCAATAAACCATTCTGTCTGTTACTCCTCAGCCTCCCGAGTGATCCGTAACAACTTTTTAGATACATTTATTAATATTAGAATTTTTGAACACTTTCCACAACATTATTAGCCACAGGGAAGACCAGCGCCTGGATATGTGTGTGTATGTGCATGTTTGTTTATGTGCATATGTGTGATGTAAATAATCTATTCAAATGAAGTTTTGTTATTGCCTTTTCTTTTATTGATCACATGTTTCCAGCCTCTGCTGACAGTCATTTTGGGCAGACTGCAAGCAACACTCAAGAGTGCAACAGTGACAAATAATCTTACAGTAGTAGTGATGACAGTAATAGTAATGTCTCTGTGTCTCCTCATATCACTGACTGTCTGTGTCATTCTGTATTTTAAAAAACAAAGATGCAAAACCAACAGCCAAATTAAGTCCACAATTGTATCCCTGAAATGTATAACACTATAGTGTTGTCACTGTCAGAGCAATGGCTTATTAAAAATTAGTAGATGTTTCTTGTGCAACAGTAAGATGTGCTATTAGTATGTCAGAAAGTGAAAGATAAATGTAAAGTGTAATAAGGATTAATGTCAGAAAGAAACATGTTTAACCATAATGTTACTTTTATGCATGATTGTAAAGACTCTTATAGCACAGTTAAATGGCTGGTTCTCAGTATATTACTCCCATGTTGCAGAAGGTAAGTGACATTCATTTGAAATGTTTAAATGCATAAATAAAAATATCAATTTATATTACAATCTCTCTTTTTTATTGTTGTTGTTTTTTTTTGGACATGGTTTGAATTACCATTGTATTCTTTAACTGAACAAAACACAGCAACAATGACCACCTGTAAGTTAATTCAAATTATTATTTCTATACAAATGCTACACTGAAAATGTAACCTATCTGAATGGATTAAATTCATCTTCAGTTTGTTTAAAAATAATTTGCAGAATTTGCAAATGTAAACATTCTTCAAACAATATATTAACTGATTTTTCTTTAATAATGGCAGGTAGAGTCAAAATGAATTTTTGAACTTTATCTTCCAACAGTTGGTGCTGGACAATCAGAAGCTCCTGCATTTAAACCAGATGACATTTATGAAAGGTTAACACTGTGAAACTAATATTGGCATTTTTAAAAAAAAAAATACCTTTTCATGATGTCCAAGTCTTCTTTTTTTTTTTTTTTTAATCAGCATTTAGTAATTACATGGTTTCTCTCACAAAATGTAATAAAGGGGAACATCTTTTATACTCAAATAGTTCTGGGTGACACTCCTTGAGGCTCATTGTAATGGTTTTATGTTTTTATTGTTTTGTTTTTTTAATCCCATAATATGAAACTATTATATTGTCACGCTACTTTAAAACCTTCAGTTCTTTCAAACTTTTTAAAAAATATTCAAAATATTTCAAAATATTCAACTATAAGCCGGCTGTGACGGATTTGTTTTGTGAAGCACAGTCACAGGCTGATGATCTGATATCTAATCTGATGCAAGACTTAAAAAAAATAATGATAAAAATAAACATGATAGATTCCAGTGTCATCATAGCAGCAAGTTTATCAAGAACTCTCTGAATTATGTAGAACGTATTATGTAGAATGAAGAATGTAGTATTAACAATACACAGGGGTAGGGCTCATTTCTTGTGAAAAGCTTCTTGTGGTTTTCCGTGTTATCTATCACTGTCACATGATCATGGTTTTTTATTCTTTTTCTTAAAATATCATGGACAGATCTAATCATCATAGTCAAATAACATCATCTTCTGGTGCACTACCAGAAAAACAGATAACTTACAGTATATACAGCAAACACTCCATTAAATGCTGAATCTTTTTGTGCTTTACAAAGAGGAGTCAAAATCCACACCTTGAACACACAGAGTATAGTATCACTGATTTGTGCCAATCTGTGGAAAATTATTGCTTAATATCAACTGTTGCACAATTGCATGTACACATCGCTGAAACCATTTTTAAAAGGAGGGGTCGGGTTTGTCAGTGTAATGCCTCTGGCAAATTTTCATGAATGCTTTTTTCTGTTTATCACCTAACAAATTAAACAATCTAAATTTAAATACAATTTAAAGCTTTTGGAAGAACTTGTTGCATTTAGACATATTATTAACACAAATGGGATTGCTGTAAACTGATCTTTTACTTTTATATTATTTGAGAGACTTAAGAACCAGATATAATTTCGACTTCAGTTTTAATAGTTCATTTTGACTGCAAAATGATTCTTATAAATGAATGTTAATATGTAGATACATATCTACTTTAAATAGTTATAGTTATTATAGTTATAGTTATTAGTTTACTACAAAATCAAGGTAACAGTGATGACATTTTACAATCATCCTCTAAAAACAATGTCCTTCAAAACTTTACCCCTTTGAAAAGAATGACAAAGTGACAACGTTTTATTGATTTATAGAACAGTTCGTTGTTGTTAAAAGAGAAAACTGATAACAGGGGTGTGATGCATTGTTATACACACACTCATATGGGAGACACAAATGGTTTTGTATAAAACGACTCTTGGATTTATTTGATTTACTATTATGCTATTTATTATATAATTAAACAGAATTGATGCAGCTAAACAGCCTTGATATAGACATCTGAAGATAGGGATATATTTTGTTTCTCTGGACCACAGTGATGCAAACTTGTTAAATATGTACTTTCAGTATTCATCAAATTAATTACAGTGTGAAATATCAAATTATAGGACTTAAGAGATGGAATGGAGGTGAATGGTTATTACTCACATATAGGCGATTATACCTCACTTGAGTCTGATTTTCTTTTTCTCTATTATTCATAAATTAATTAAGTGATTGATTATTGTTATATACTTATTCATTAATTTTTTTCAATTATTTTTTTCTTTAATTCAGGTCTATATGGAGACACTAACGTCACATATAGGCTTATTTCCTTTACAGTTTTTGTTTTATTTTATTATATTTCTATAATCATCATCAGCATCATCATCATCATTTGTTGTCGATGTTGTTATTATTACTAGTTATCCAACAAATATCCAGCTAATTAATGTTTAGCTGTTAAAATTAAGAACTTTTATGCAGTTACACTTCATGTCCTTCGACTTGTCTTTTGCTTTTAAAGCGTGTCTGCAGACTTTCCTTAGGAAGGCCTAGGTCTCTCTGAAGAAACTGACTAACTTTTCAGTTATTTTCCATCAAATAGCATTGCTTAATTTTCCGTAACCTCGGGATAGTGGAATGAGATCGTGTCGCTCAGGTGTACACGCCACATGACGCTGTTCCCGCGGGCTGAGGCGAAACAAACGGAGAGAGTTGCCGAGGCAATGAGGTCACACGACAGATTTCATTCTGACGCTTTGTAACGACTCGTGAAACCTGCGAGAAGGAGGGAGGGAGGTAGGGAGGGGAGGAGTGTCTGACAGAACCGTTCAGCTCGCGGCGAGACCTGCGCCGTGGATATTTATTATTCAGCGTGACTGACGATATCAGAACACAACACACAACTGCGACGAGTTCGCACGCGCTTATCTGACGTTTTTCAGCTACTGTTGTCTTTTGAGTTTTTATACATTAAGCCAAAATGAATCGAATGGGGAGTATGTGCACATTTGATGAAATCAACCGGGATGACAGAATGGTATGTACCAATTATTCATTACTTAAGGTCTACTATCTCTTGAAAAAAAAAAAAAGTGTTTTTTAATTTGTCTGCATAGTTTTGCACCGGTCTGGTTGTTATCTGAAATAAAGTTACCCATACAATTATTGTCAATATATAATAGCCTATATGAATGTGGTTGAATAAGCACAAGTGAAATTGATTCAAATATGACTAAAATAGTTCGTTTTGAGTGGAAATGTTAACACGTGGTGCCAAAGGTTTCTGGGTCGTCTTCTCGTCATAAAAGAGAACTTTGATCCTCTGTAACGCATCTTCCTGGTCAAATATTAAATGAGCTACGTGTTCCCTCAAGCCTATTTACAAGGAACAGTGCTTCATTCATTTTTATAGTCAAAATGAAGTTTGTAAAGCCAAGTTAACTCAGTTTAAATGTGACCCTTTATTAATTAACACTATTTATAGTGGCAAGCTGCACGAACCCTCCTTTCCCTCCCTTTGCCCTTCTCTGTATACACAACAGATGCTTAATCTGGTTTAATGTCACTTACTTGATATTTGGCTTCCCTAATAACCTGTAAGAGGCATTTGTGCCAGCACAGGGGACAGTTAAGCCAAATACCAGCTGTGTCCATGTCTGTTCAACCAGTAGGCAACTGTATTTAAAAATTGTAATGGCAGGTTAGATGATTATTAACATGAGCTTTCCATCAGGTTGCTGGGCAGCCGTGTGCCCTAACTGGTTTTATGGCTTCACATAATATATATTTCATGCTTTTTGCATGCAATGTGGGCAAGAAAATACAGGACGTGAGACAGGGCTCAAGTATTTGCTTGATTGTGGAAGGTTTCCTTCCTTTTTAACAATATAGTCATTCAGACTGATTCAAAAGTCTGGTTTGATAATGCACCATATTGTAGCCTATGTTTTTCAGCAGCCACTGTTTTTAAAAAAAAAAAAAATTTGCTATTATGAGAACAGGACATCATTCAACAGGAAGCTCTTTAATGGACTTGTCATGCATCACAAGGTCAAAGACCATTTGAGATGCATTTTTTTGGAGAGTCATGCACTTACAGATTACTTTTAACGAATCCATGTAGTTCTCTATTAGATCAGGGTAATGAAAACTTGGTAACACTTTAGTGTATTGACCAGTTCTCACTATTAATTAGTTACGTAATAGCATGCCTATTATTAACTTATTGGCTGTTTATTATTAGTCTACTTATAAAGCACATATTCTGCATGACCATCCTTAATCCTACCCAATACCTAAACTATACCTATTAAGTATTAATAAGCAGCAAATTGTGAGTAGTTAATAATAGCAACTGAACCTTAAAATAAAGTGTGGTTACACTTTTTCACTTTAATACTTAGAAACTGATTTGGAGATGATGACAAACTCTCCCTAACAACAACAAAAAACTCCCTGTTTTTTATATGAAGTAAAAGCCAACAAAATGTTTTTTTTTTTCAAGATTAACCAAATGATCTGTGGTTATGTAAGGAATTCCTGCTTAAAAAAAAAATTAAACCATTGCTCAACCTGCTGTGTAAGTATATTTACTCTCTCTCTACTCCATCTACTCTATATATTTTGTTTATTTACTGCTCCCTTGATCAATGCTTTTTTTCGCTTTTGGCGTAGGCTTGGGAGTCAAACAACAAATATTTACCTTAAAACTTATATTTACTCACTTTTTATGTGGCTTGTGTGAAAGTACAAATTTTGCCTCTCTCATCAAGTTCATATTATGAAGCAGATTGCACTGATGATAGCCCTCTGTGTGTCTCTGTTATTTATGCTGGGGTAATAAAGAGTACATACAATACAGTAGTTACAAATATGCACACTATGTGAAAGCTTGGTTGTGTGGCCTTGGGGTGACAGAGTTCCACAGGACACAGCGGTGAAACAACATAAAGCCTCCATCCCCAAGTGTGGGATGAGAAATTTTCGATTTGACGATAATGACTTTTGGCGTTACTTATTAACTTAATATTTTCTTAAAAAAAAAAAATCCCAATTCTCTTCATTCTAACATGATTAATGGTGCTATCATTAATGTTTCAGTTCACTCAGATTCAGTTTTTGTGTAAAGTCACAATTGTCTATATTCAGTCTCAGGTTTCCAGCAGCTATTCAGATTTCTCGCGTGACCTATACTTCTTACCGAGTTAAAAATGCTTGTGTGATTAGCCGAGTCTTTTGTCTGTCTCTTTGAGAGGGCCAGAGGCCTGTATCCAATGACACATTCCACTCACGACTCTCATACAATCCCCCTATGTTCCCTCTCTTTTTCAACCATCCTTTCTCTATGTCCTGTCTCTCCTGAAGCTCTTCTCGTTCTCTCTCTGCTTTGTACCTTACACCTGCGTTCAGGTTTCACTCTGACCTGGTTTGATTTCCAGTGAACAAACACCTTGCGCGCCATCTCTCTCCATCTCTTATTAATCATCTATTTGTTTTCTTAATACCCTGGTGCCAATGCCAATATGCAAATCTCACAGAGCACTTATATAATCTCTAAATAATGACCTCTCCTGTCAGTCAGAGACTTTGCATGCATATTTGTATGCATGTTTAAATGTCCATTTGAAAGAGAGATGTCGTGTTATCAGAGTTTTGGTATTTGATGCTCTGTTGTAATGAATAACCTGTTCTGATGCCCAGAGCATAATCCTTACAAACTTCTTTCCAAATAGATTTTTTTTAATCCTCTCCCATTACAGACATGAAAACTGTTTTGTGCTTGGTGCGTGTCATTTTGCAGGTGTGTGTTGTGTCTTTGTTTTTCTCTTGGGTTGAGGTGTGGGGTTGAACTTGACTGATCTCGAACTCTCTAAATGCTGCTTTGCCTTCTGTGGAAACACCCGATTCGCACACAGTCACAGGACTTCACTGCAGTAGTGCCTGTAGATTTGTTCAGGTAAATGTATTAAGGCATAATTCATTGACTTTGAATTAGTGTAGAATCCTAAAGCACCTTTTGTCGATTTTGTTGTGGTTTTGTTGAAACCGACTATTCTGTTGCCTTAAATCGAGTCTGTCCGTCTTCCTGCTGCGGTGTCGTTGTTTTGTCTCATTTATGGGATTACGATAAGTGTGTTGTTTTGGCCAGGTGGGTTGAGGTGTGGCTGTGTTTTGTCTAGTGATTTAGTAAGTGGTACAATAGTAATGTTACTCAGACAGATTGCGTTTACAAACCTGCATCACAGACTAATAATGTAATACGTCTTTGTGACATGTAATACAGTGGTGTGTAACTTCCAGCTTTACATGGAATGTTTTTGACAAAACATGTTGATTACATGTTGATTACAGAGTGTGCTGTGGTCATTTGGTGAACTGTATAGAATCATGCTTATCTTGTTTTGTCTTGATCATGACTTAATATTTGCCTGATCTCGAAATTACAACAGATGCTGTTGTAATTGTGTCTTGATTTTAGACAAAAGACTGGTCAGCTGCAAAGAATTCAATCGACATCTGTCAAACATCATTCTGTAAACATACAGACGTCCTTTTCCCTTGAGATGGCTGGCTGAACTCTGAACCACATGCTCAGAGACATTATAGACTCAATGTTGTAGCCTCCTCCTTTAGTGTCAGACACTGATTTGGAAGTGCTTTATCTCTGACAGAGCTACTTCACATATACTGGAGTCAGTTCCTGATCAAAGTAAATCTCACAGCTCTGACTTTTTTCATAGAATTGCAAGAAAAATGTGAGAATGTTTTTTTTTTTGTATGCATTATGCAAATACATGTTTAGAGATTTAAACTCAGGCCTAAAAAAAAAAAAAAGTTTGGTTCCGGTTGGTTGTCAGTTGAGGTCATTGGTCGGTAGGGATTTTTTTTTTTTTTTAATTTATTTTAATTTTTTCTCCAGTGGCAGTTTTACACACACACACGCGCGCGCGCTGATTTTAAATGTGTGTACCGGTACTTTTACGACAGTGATTCTGTATTCCCGTTTAAAGTCTGTTGTTGCCATAGACACGCAAAACGCACACACACACACAGAAAGCCTTCGCGGGAGTTTGACAGGCGATCTCATAGTAGATTAACATGGAGGATTTGAACTTGAAAAACGGAGTGTACAGACATCTTTTTGTAGTCAAACAACATTCTTTGTTATGTTCATTTATGTGGTTTATTTGATTTTGAAGCAAGAGACGATCAGTTAGTTTTAACTGATGATCTAACTTACAGCGATCTGTTCGACACATTCAAGAGCCACAAAACGGTATTTATTGTTTACATTTCTTTAAAAAAAATGACCACATTTGAAAGGTGAAATAACCAAATGAGACTTTGTTTCATATTAAAAGTAAGCTGGTAATGTTAATGTCCTGTCTGTCAGCATGTTGTCAGTGCCCTCTCTGTTCCGCGATATATTGTTGACTCCCCCCCCCCCCCCCCCCCGTGTTTCTCTTAATGTTACGATTTCCAAACCTTAAGTTATAGCTCACTTTAGGAATTGACAGTTAAAGGGTTTTGATGCAATACTTAATGGTTTTTAACGGATTACTTAAGTGTAAAACAGCATTTAAAGGAAACTGTAATTTAATTAACGATGTGTGAAAGACCGTTCTTCCCCAGTCTCATAAAATAAATTTGGGTCGCACATAAATTGACAGGGTCGGTCGGAAACCGGAACCAAACAATTTTTTTTTTTTAGGCCTCAGAACAGTGAGACATCAACTTGCAAATCTGATAGGTAAACTCAAAATTGTGAGATATAAATTCAGAATTGTGAGATAAAAACTCTTATCGATAAAAAATCATAGGAATAGAAGTATACTTGATTACTTAATCACATAATGTAATAGAATTTCATTTACTATAGTAATTTGCCTTTTATTGTATCTCATATTCTGTCTCATTATTACCTATTACTAGATGATCACGAAGGGATGATATAGTAATAGGTAATAATAATAATTTGCAGTATTGTTATGAATCAATTTAACTAAAACAGTCATCTGCCATTATACCCCATAATCACTGTTCACCTCCTATTTTATTTTCCTTTTTATTTGTAACAAACTGGTCTCTTGGCTTCTATACCCACATTATTTGTACCCTAATATTGCAAAAAAAAAATACCTGCCCTAATAACAGTAAATATGAATCCCATCTAATCTAATACCAATTGTGTCTCGTGTGAAAGTGTAAATGTCCTCTGTCCCCTTTGCTCTGACTTTTTAGACTCTTGATCTTCGCCCCAGTGATGACCATTTCACAGTCGGACTGGGCCTGTCTCACACATATTTAATAAACATGTCACAGTTTGTGCACGCTGTCTACCACACTCACACTTTCAGAAACTCTTGTCCCACTGTGACTTACACAGACTACTTTTAGAGTCAGTAGAATGTTCTGGATTTCTGCATGGACACACAAAGCCAGCTGTCCAATGTTGACTGTTTTACATATTTCATCAGATTATGTTCTTGAATACCATATACGGTTGTTCAGTTAAACTTCTCTTCATTTGGTTATGTGGAAGTTATCTTTTGTACTGTATGAGTGTTGTCTTATGAGTGTTTCGTCTCATCTGTTTGTGTGGTTGCCAAAGCTGTATAGTCTCTGCTCTGTCTCTTCCTGTGTCCAACAGACATAGTTTATGTTGTTGATGGGTGTCCCGGTTGTCATGGTGATATTCCGTTCTGCGCTGGAACGCATTGTTCCGTTTAGATTTGTGGCGTCCCACCTCCATCTTTGTGACGATTTAAATTTACATTCAAACACAAAGTTTAGGCGAAGCCTGCAAGGCTCAAGAATTTTCCAGAAGCTGAGGAACCAATCAAATCAGACTTTGTATATATCCTAGATACTGGACTGTAAATGCCTTTCGCTTTCACATTAAGTATCCACAGACCTCCCTGCCAAACTTTAATGGGCAACTGGCCTCCAGTCAGTCTCTCTCTCTCAGAGGGCATTACTCAGTTTCTCCTCCCCACATGTTCCTCTCATCCACAAAGCTCCCACCCTTTTGCTTTCTATAACGGTCTCTTTGTTGCATCCCTCTCTCACATTTGTGCTTCTCTTCATGTCGTTATTCAGAACGGTCACAGAAAGCTCAGACTGACTCTCCACGAGCAGAACCAGAACCAGAACCAGCACCAGCCACCTGCCGCAGATAAGGTACATGTCTTTCTTTCTAGTTTCTTTCTATTTTACACATAGTCAAATAGAGATGGTCTAGTCTTGACATGTTCAGATATCACATTCAGCTTCGGATTCAGTGTTTTTAAGCGTTTATGTATGATTAAAAAATTTATTTCGTGTTTTAGACCATGGGAAGGTTTTAGAAGAATGAAAAAGTGCCTGTTTGAAACCATTCCTGCACTAAATCTCTGATGTTTATGCTTTAGCTGAAGTTATGCCAGAATGTTCTAGTATAACACCGGGACAATGTTAGTATTATTGAGCATGACCTAAATATATGTTGAGTATGTATTTATATTTAGATCTGTTTATTCATATCAGTGACTATCTGCTTAGTCATCTATTTTTTTTAAAGACATTACATAAAATGTAAATTAGTCTAATCTGAATATGAAAAGTAAGACTTATTACCTATTTTCTAAATGCTAGTTGTTCAGACTGGTTTGCTGGCCAATGATACAGTATTGCATGTTTTAAAGTTGTGTATTGTATGCTTATCTCTACTGTTGTTTATGAGCTGATTATTTCTGGTTATGTTGTGAGTGATTCTTTAGAATCAGATCGGATTAACTTCAGTGGAATTACCCCCACCCCACACACACTCCCCTTGGTCCATTTCCCTCTGTCTGTCTGTCTGCCAAAGCTCTATAAACACAAGGAACATGTGGCTGTGTTCCAGGGGACGTTCTTGTAGAACCAAAGGCTCATTGTTTCAGACTCCAGAAATTGCATAACTTTCCATGTCCCTTTTGCCACATTCTGCACCCATTCCTCCTCTTCAGGGGTTTCCTGCTACTCTTTGTGTTTTAGAGTTATTTATACTTATTGTTTAGAGGAAGCTTTTGTTTTCTGCATGCCTAGATGCCGATGTAATTGTTGATTCTGAGAAAAAAATTAAATTGGAGTTCAGTTCTTAATTGGAAATATAGATGAATCATATAAAATATTTTTTGCTGTATTTTGTGTCGAAATAATTATGTAAATTATAGAAAACTAAGACATCATACTACTTTAATGGGTAGAAGTCCTCCTGATCAAGCCTTTAACTGTTGCATGACATGAAGGTGAAGTTAATAACACATGAATGCAATAGGGATCTAATATGGATTTCTAATGTCATTCCAGCCAGTTGGCAGAGCGTTTGCTTTGGTACAACCAACCTTTGAGAGACAGCCATTGAAGTCTGATTTGATCAAGCAGTCTGAGGACCAGGGCGAGGTCATCAAGGTGGGTCTCTCTTTATAACATTATTATTTATATTTCATTCAGGCCCTTGTTGAAATAAGCGATGTCAATGCCCATGTTTTTAAAACATTTGTGTTTACTTGTCAGGTATATTTGGAAGACCGCAAAGAGGCACAAGCCAGACACCAACAGAGTCTAAAGATGCTTTCAGAGGAAGTTTCACAAATACAGGAGGTCAGAGCAAAAAATCCTCAGTATCATTTCCCACTTTTCTATGTTTAAATGTTTCAGAACATGTGTATTAATACTGTTATACTGTGTGCAGGTGAGATACTGTCTGAAAAACCTCAGAGAGCAGATGGCAGCTAAAAGTCACAGGACTGAACATAAGGTGAGACAAAAAACACAGTCAGAATATACTTCTTTTAAGCTATATTAATAATAAAATGTTGACTAACTCTTTTTTTCTCACCCTCAGCTGGTGTTATCTGGTCCCAGAAAAGTTAATGGCACTCATTCAGCACTAACAAAGGCCCTAAACGGTTTAGAGAGACAGGTGAGACATTGACCGTATGTGCAATATTGCTTAGCACACACACTTGCAGGTTATCAGTCGATACTGGATATTTAATAGTGCATGCTCATTTTCCCTATTTTTACATTTAGAGGACCTTTATTGCCATTAAATTCTAAACAGTATTTTCTAAACTGTAAAATGTAATCTTTAGCAAATATGTAAATGAATACAAATTTTCATACTGTAATTTTTTATATTGTGATGCCTAAATTCACTTTTAGTATGTGAAACAACTGCAAAGTTGTTGAATGTAAGCTTTGGCAATTATCGAAATAAAAAAAAATTCATACATACTACATATAGCATTTAAAACAGTGGATTTTAGCATTTAGTGTATTTATTTTATGATTTAGTTTGTATTTTTATTTTATTTCATTTTATATAATTCTATTTATACAGAGAAAATAGCACCAGATTTTTATATCTGCCATTTATTTGTTATCAGCCACAACATGGCAATAATTATCAACTTATTAAAACAAAATGTCAATATCGGTCAGCCTTCATTTTCATAGATATTTCATAACAAAGATATTTTCTGTTCCCCTAAACCCAAACCTACTCCTCACACAAACCTGTACAAATTATTCGATTTAAAGTAAGACATGATTTATGAGCAATAGTAAAGAACATTTCAGTTGTTCTACAAACATCTATTTGAAATGACCAGCATGCTTCAGTTCAGCTAAGTTATATAATATACAGTTTAAAAAATATCTGTATCCCTTGGGTGTTAATTAGGTAATTGCTTATTCACACCTACATTACAAATCTCAACAATCTGTTAGCACACAACACATAAACAAAGCCACAGTGGTAAACACCCATTAGTATTTATGTCATCCAGGAGACAGGAATTAATTCACCCAGGAAACCAAACGAAAATGCACAGCTCAGGGAACACGTTAAACCACCTGCAATAATTATCCGTGGTTCTTTATAATCTACGGTTTTTGTTTAACAGGTTTATCACATTCTTTAAATTCTTAGCTTTTGTTGCTTGGTGAAAGTAAATGTGGCAGCAGCACATTCTTTTTTGGATTGAATAGCGTGGATTAGCCTCCCAACGGGATGTGTGCTTCTGGTTAGAGCAGGAGAGCGGGTGGAAGAGCTGAGCTACAGTATGACAGCGTACATCAGTATTTTACTGTTAGAACACACACCCTGTTGACGCACACACAGAGAAGGCCCCTCCCTCTTTCTGTCTAACTTACATTATCCTCTTGCTTTCACACACATCTATAAATAAGTACTGGGAGAGATGTGGGCGTGTATCACATAGACATAATTTGTAATTTGTTATAATTTTGTAATTTGGAACTGTGGGATAGTGAATTGGTTCAAAAATGAGTACGGTTTGCTACTTTTTTTTTTTATTGCCTAAACTGCTGAGTTGCATAGATAATTCAAAACACATGTGAGAACTACATGAACACACATTTGACTGTAACCAAACAAATTCCAGATTCTTTGCATTAAAGTTTTGTCACTTTATTCTCTCTCAGGATAGTATGGATGAACAGGAAAAAGAGAAGATGAGGGAGGCCAGTAAACGTCTGTATGCTCAGCTCCAAGAGGCCGAGAAGAAACACCAGGAGGAGAGAGAAAAACTGCTGGTTAGTCACTTAGCATGCACCTTCCATCATCTGTTTCTTTCTTAAAATATAAGGATCCTAATGAGAGCACTCAAAGGACCCTTTGTTAGATTGTCTTCAGAGAAGGTGAGAGGTGAGTTTTACTATGCAGTGCCAGACATTCCTGCTGGGCATCTGGGTCAGATCCAGGTTGGGAAAGAACAGTGTGTGCAGGGGTGAGAGCACACATTCTTTCATGATGATGTGCAGTTTCCTAATCGGCTACTGCTTGTGTCTTATGCGTCATGGATTTCAGTGTTAAGCAAACAGCGGATGTCTAAATGAGGCAGTGAAAAATTAAACTGCTTGAAACTTTTAATCTTTTTCAACATCCTGAAACTTTCTCTGTTTACAAAATGTAGGTGTCGCAACAAGTTGTTATAAATTAAATCTTTTTTTACTGATAAGCTGGTCAGGACTCTGATAGAGGGGTCTTATATCATACTGAAGTTGTTTACTCTTTCTCCTTTTCCTTTTCCAAAATGTTGCTTATAGTGACATATAAATAAATATCAGTTGACCAGTCAGAATTAAGTATTGCAGAAAGATAACAGCTAAACATAAATGTCTTATGATGGAGTTTTTCTTTGTTGCTGTAGGCGGAGGCACAGCAGTATAAGCAGCAGTTATCTGAGCAGAGCGAGTATCTGAAGAGGGTTCAGCAGAGCAAAGAGCAGCAGGATCAGCAGATCGAGGATCTGCAGCGTCTCATGGGCGGTATGGAGCAGGAGAGCTCCACCCTCAGAGACCAACTCATGACCAAAGAAGCCGAACTCCTGCAGCTGCGTGAACTGAGGGAGGAGGGCCATGTAGGGAGAGAGAGGTAGGGGACATGATGCATGTATATTTTACAGATTTTGTCATGTTATGTTGCCTTTTTAACTTTAAGCATCATTTGGGTTTTGCTATAAACAGTCGCTTAATCGTTTGATAGGTTAGAAGAGCTGGAAAAGGAAAATGCTATTCTGAAAGAGAAGATTCATCACTTGGATGACATGCTCAAGAGTCAACAGAGAAAGTTGCGGCAAATGATTGAACAGGTACGTGTTTATGCACACAAAGGCAGACTCTCATGCAAAGTTTTGTCTTGTTTGGTGCACTTGCTAACTCAGGCTTTCCATCCGTGTTTCGTCTAGCTTCAGAACTCACGCATGGTGATTCAGGAGAGAGACAGAGTGATCAGAGAGTTGGAGGAAAAGGTGGCCATGCTGGAGGCAGAGGTCAGTCCACAGGATATAAACAAACATGATTCCCGGCAATTCAGTTCAGATTCCTTTGAATGATTCAGGTTCCTTAACGATTCATTTACTGCAGAGTTCAGTCAGATCATTGCCCTTAACTACACTACTTAACTACTGGAAAAAAAAATTGGTGTAGGAGAAACCATTTTTAAAAAATTGCTTGTACAATATTGTACAATTTGAATTTAACAAAAATTTTAAGCAGAAAGACTAAAATTTTAATTTCTTGTACCCAAATAATATATTTTTTATTTTTACAACTTTAGTAATTACAGTGTATGTATTAAAATATTAAACAAAGTGTTAAAATGTGATTCATTAATAAGCATAATGCATACTGTAGGCTGTATTTGATTGATTCACTAAAAAGAGTCATTCATTCGGGAATCTGCACTGGTTGTGCTGTGTGTGTTTTATTCACTTAAAGTGGTGGCCAAAATGATTAGAACACTAGTATTTTCACCATATAAAAAAATGGTTTTAAGTCACTTATTTCTGTCCACAAACTGAGATAGACTAAATCCAAAAGAATTGTGGCGACATCTCCTAGATGCTTCAAGAAACCTACCTGCAAAGCTATAGTACTTTTAAATGGCTTAGGCACTTGTGTCAAAAATAAATTTTCTTTTTCAATTAACTTCTATTACTAAATTAAATCAACATTTGGCGTGAGCATCCTTAGCATTTAAAGCAGCTTTTGCCCTTGGTGCACTTGCACATAGTTTTTCAGGTAGTTTTGAAGATAGGTTTCTTGAAGCATCTTGTAGACGCTGCCACAGTTCTTCTGGATTGAGTCTGTCTCAGTTTGTTCTGTTTCTTCATGTTATTCCAGACAGACTGGATGATGATCAGATCAGATCTCTGTGTGCAGCACTGGCTGTTGTCAGAGAAACGTATCACTAGATTATTACAATTAATGGCAAAATGAATGTTTGGAAATGTAAACTGATATTTCCTAATGATACACTACAGCAAAAGATAGAAATAACTGACTTTAAATCATTTTTGAAAGATGATGATAATACTGCTGTTCTTATAATTGTGGCCACCAAAAAAAGAACCGATCCTTTAGAGTCATTTATTCAGGAATCGGACTAAACTTGTTATACTGTTTTTTCACTAAAATTAACCAACTGATTTGAGTCTTTTAGATTTGATATTTTAAACCATTTCTGAAAAAGAATCAGTTCTTGGTTCCTAACCTTAGTTCTTCTTAA
Organism: Carassius carassius; assembly: GCF_963082965.1. Taxonomy (NCBI): domain Eukaryota; kingdom Metazoa; phylum Chordata; class Actinopteri; order Cypriniformes; family Cyprinidae; genus Carassius; species Carassius carassius. The sequence goes on along the minus strand of NC_081769.1, from coordinate 18,242,549 downwards.
TTATTTTCCCTAATCATAATTTTCATGAAAATGCACACAAATGTTTCTTTTAAATATAATTAATTTTACCACGTACAAAGCGATTAGTAAACTCACCCTTTAATCATTTCATGAATGTTTCCTGACGTCTGACCTTTGTGAATGTGCTCTGCTTACAGAACAAACAAATGCGTGATCAGATGGATTACTACCTGGGGAGTCAAAGGTCAAACTCATACCTGCCATCAGACAGCAATGCGCAGATTGTCTACAGGTACATGCAAATGATCCCGATAGCTACAGGCAAAAAATGTTATGCAAATAGCCACAAATGTTTGATAACGGACATATAAACCCACACATTCAAATTCAATTAATGTCTTCTGCACAGCAAACCACTGAGACCATCCACCCAGACCAACAAGAGCCTCCCCTTCATCAAGGTCATTGAAATTAAATCATGAACATTACCACAGCAACATCACAGCTCTGTTATGACAACCACACTATCCACAGTGCAGAGGAATACTAGCAACCTAACCATCACAGACGTTCACTAAATGATATGTTATTGCTTTAGTGTCTAAAAGCCTTTTCTGCAAGATTACTTCTAACAGTGCAGAGTTACTGTAATTGCCATTATTACATACTCTGACTATGAATTATCCATGTAGATTTGACAGGCCAGGGACTGTTAAAGAGCATATCCATTAATATGAAGACAAATGAAGAAAACAAATGAAGAACTCATCTTTGCATTATTCTGAGAAAAGGGCTTCTAGATGGATTCTGGGGGTATTTAGGTATTTATTTGAGGCTGGCCCTCTGAAGTCGATGTCTTTCACTCAACATTAACAGACAGACAGATTGTGTTGCTAAACACCCTCATTGAGCTCTCATTATCTCTCGTAATCTCCTTCGGTATTAGCTCGGCTAAACTTTAGTGGGTTTCTGAGTTCGCAGAAATCACAGATGAAAATCTGTTAAAATTATAGAGACAATGGATGGGGACCTTTTTTATTTATTTTTTTAAGAAGGACAAAGGTATGTGAATTAAAGGAGGATGAAGGATTTTTGTATCTATTTGTAAAGGCAGGAAATGTTTTTCTGTGGTACTGTTGCTATTGCTATTTTTACAATAATTCAGCTCATTCATAACTGATGATGAAAGAACTGAAGGTCAAGTAAGTCAAGTTCATCATGAAACAAAAAATGCTACAAATATTTATATTTGCTCTACATGCTTTTCTCAACCAAAGAGACACACAGCAGGGAGAATCCAGTGACTCAGCTCCAATGAAAAACAAAGACGTCTTGTGAGTGTTTCATAAGTTTGAAAGAATGTAACGCTTGTCCTCCAGTGAGCCAGACCAGTTCAGGCCAGTAGGGCACGGTGTGACCTCTGTTATCCAGTCCAGCCAGCCTCTCCAGCACAATCTACAGTTGCTCAGATATTTCCAACATTCAGTAAACCGGTTTTATAACACCTAGTTAAAGAAGTGATGCGATTGCACCTGCTCTCCTCAAAGTAATATCATGTGAACCATTAATAATACCACAGCAGAGATTATTTATGCTTTGTTTATTTCATTTCTGGGCAGGGCTGTGTTGAATAATGCACTTCATAACCATGTCTATCCACCTTCACATTTGTAGATAGTGTGTATATTTTCTCTTTGTGTGAACTTTTAACCATATGTGAATTTCTTAGATAGGCTTTATATTAGCATGTAACATCTTTTGTTATAATATTTTTGTAGTAAAAATGAGTGGTTTGCAATGCTTGAATGAATGGCATCTTGTATATTTAAATAAATGAGTTTCATGAATGTTATTGTTTTTGCCTAGCCTTTTCTGAGTCTGCAACAGAATGTGGTTTATGGTTATATGGTTAGTTTTATGGCATCATAAAAACAATTAAATATATACCCTATGAAATATACCGTTATTTTATTCCCCTCACATTGCTTGTCCCCATATTTTATCTTCAAGTTCCCAATAGATATCCTACTGTGGGATATTACTCTTTAGCAATTCTGCATTAAATTGATAGTAAGTCATAGTAAATACATTTAAAATGGAACAGCGTCATATACTATTTCACATTAACGCTTTTCTTTTGAACTTTGTATTTATCAAATAATTCTGGGGGAAAAAAAGTATCATATATGAATCAGCTCAACCGTTTTAAACTTTGATAAGAAATGTTTCTTCTGCACCAAATCGGCATTTTAGAAACATTTCTGAAGAATCATGTGACACTGAAGACTTGAGTAATGATACTGAGAATTCAGCTTCGCATCACAGAAATAAATTACATTTTACAATATATTACAATAGCTAACAGTTACTTTAAAATGGAACAATATTTCACAATATTACAGTTTAACTCTATTTTTAACTAAAAAAATGCAGCTTTGGTGAGCATAAGATGAAAGAAAAAAAAACCTTTTGAAAATTTCGTATTGTATGCATTAACTTAGAATCTCTATGATATTGAAGAATATTGCTGGAGCAGGGTTAGAGCTGCACTGAACTGAACAGGTAAGTAGTTCTCCAGGAACAGCCCTGGATTACATACTGAACCAGTGATGTCTGGCTAGAGGAGACCACTACTGGCAGAACAGCGCAAGTACAGATGACGCAGACAATTTATTAGATCTGATAAGATTTTAAAATACAGTGAAAGTCAATATAGACAGTCTCTCATACAACAACCATATCCAATTCATGACTCAAACCACACTTTTCTTCCTATAGACACATTTACATCAGCTCATTTAAAAATTACAATTGCACTTGAAAAGAAATAATCAGTAGCACTCAAGTTATTGAACAATATTGTTCTCTCCTAAATTTTTCTGCACAGCTCTTCTCATTGATTTGGACAAGCTCTTCTCATTGATTTGGACAGGCTCTTATTTAGAAACCTCAAACTGAAGTAGCCTTAGTATAAAATTGGATAGTTAAAGGGGCTAGTTTACCCATGAATGCAGATTCAATAATCTATTTTGAAGAATGTTGACGGTAACCACTGATTTACATGGCATGAAAAAAAAATACATTGGAAGTCAACCATTCAACTATTTTGAATTCATGTGTTTGTTCTATTAAAGTCAATCCAGTTAAAATGTTATCATCTCAGCTAAAGGGTGCTTTGCTGGTGCTCTTTGGAAAAGAAAGATATAAACTTTACACTCCCTGTTCACATTAAAAGGCCATCCTAGCCTAGCAAATAAAATCTGGTAAAACATTAGACAAAAAAGATCTTCCTGTTAGCTCCATCAGAAAAACATTAAAACTACCAACATAATATTCTTACATTGCTCTCAAAGCAGTTGCACTGACATTTATCTGACAGATTTGGTCATATATTAAGTCATTCTCAAATTCTCAGTGTGATTTGAGGCCATTTGACTGCATCTCCCACTGTTTTCATTTCTAAATGAAGGCTTTTCCAGTGAGATCTGAACACTTCTGATTCACAGTTTCTGAATTGTATTCACACAGTTCCTCAAAAGGATTCCAATCTCTAAAGTGTGCTCTCCAGTGTATTATAGTTGTCTTTGAAGTTTTTGAGCTCCAGGAAGTGTTTGGGCCTCTTGCTGCGCTGTCCGGTGGACGGCAGGTACGTGACCTGAATGGTAGAGGCAGATGACGGGCCGGAGGAGCAGGTCAGATCTTTAGCTGCGGACTGGTGCTGCTGGTTTAGACTGCTGGTGCTGGAGTGGGTCTTCACACTGTGGAGATATGAGGAAGAACAGAGTGAAAAGAGAGATAATTTGAGAGATAAACAGCAATAATTGGACAATGGTACTTACACAGCAGCCAGTTCTGCCAGATCTTCCTTATACTTCACAAACTCTGCCTCACCAAACACCTACAGGAAAGAAATGACAAGCCTCTTAGATGTGTCCTGCAGCGCCCCCTGCTGTACATAAACATTTAACACACATTTGCACTCAGACTGACCCCTGTCCCATGGCGAGCGTTGTCATAGCCCTCCAGTAAGCGATCTATTAATGCACTGTGACTTGATTTGAACAGAGAGTGCGAGTTTCGTAGGTCCTGCAGCCACTTTTTGTAGCGGCGGCCGGTCAGAGCGCTGGCACTGCGACAAAACTCCTGAAACGGGATATCTACTGGTGGGACAGAACCAGATCACATCAGATCAAGCTAGACCTGTATGCATGCAGTTTTCTATTTCACAAGCTCATTACAAAATTAAAGTTTAATAAATTTTAAGTTAACACTGCATATTTAATTCAGAAGTTAAAAATGAAATGTATATTCCATTAAGTGTATAATGCAACTAAATTATTAAAAAAAATTAATGTTCACCACTGTTCAAAAGTTTTGGGTACATTTTTTTTATTATTATTTTATTCAGAAAGGATGCTTTAAATTTCACTTAAGAAAGGTAAAGATATTTTAAATGTTACCAAATAATCTATTTTAAATAGATTATGCTCTTTAAATAAATACATAAAACAGTTTCCACAAAAAAAAAAAAAAAAAAAAATTAAGCATCACAACTATTTTCAGAATTGATAATGATAAATGTTTCCTGCGCATCAAATCAGCATATTAGAATTATTTTTGAAGAATCATGTGACACTGAAGACTGGAGTAATGGCTACTAAAAAATTCAGCTTTGCAACATCAGAATAATATAAATAAAATAAAACAGAAGTCAGTTATCTTAAATTTAAATAATTTCACAATACTAGTGTTTTACTGTATTTTTTATCAAATAAATGCAACCTTGTTGAGCAATACATGTAAGACTTCTTTAACGAACATTAATAAAAAATAAACAAATATCTCACTCACCCCAAACTTTGTAATTGTGTTTTGTGAATGTATGGCAGTATTATTAATGTTATTATTAGTATTATGTAAAAAAAGAAGTTACCTGAAACAAATGAAAATGAACATACCGGAGAACTAAAACTAAAATACATTTTAATGTTTCCATTAAAATAAATAATGGCCTTAAAATCATTTTAGATTTTTAGGCACAGCATATTTTTAAGTACCTCTTAACAAACAGTTCTAAAATACTAAAAATAAACCTGAACAACTCAGAAAAAAACGACACAATCTTTGGCTGCACGTGGTCAGAAGAGGGTCTTACCGGAGTCTCTGATGGCATCTAACGCTTGCATTCTGAAGAGGTAATTATAACATCCTGCACAAACACAGACACAGACACAAGAGTTCACATCTGCACCAGTATTTACAGAGAACTTCCAGGGCCTTCTGTTCCTCTCACCATTCTGGCCTTGAAGCTTCAGTCGATCGTCGTCTTTAGAGAGTAAAGGTGGCTCATAACGAATATCGTTCACTTTTGACAAACGGGAATCAATCTCCTCTCTCAGCTCCTGTGAAAGATGCAGCCTTTATTCAGTGCATTACAAACTTACTAGTAGTTGCAGCAAAAAGCATCATAAAGGTATAAACAGAAGAACAATATCATATTTAACGAAAGAGTGGCCAGTTATATTGTTAATAAAATGCAAGTTAGATGGATAAATATGGGACTCTCCACAAGAGGACTGAAAATTACTTTATGCCTAAACAATAATTAAGTAGGAAGTAGAAAAATAATAATACAAAACATAAGACATGAAAACATTTTACGGTTTATAATTTTATACCAACAGTTTCCTCCAAAATATCTTAATTACTACATTAATCCAAGAATGTGGAAGGTATGGTCTTGAAGGAATTCCTAAAATGAAATGTCCTCTACAAAGACACAGATGATATTTTGGATTTGATACCTTTGGTGCGTTGTGTCCGAGCGGCACGTGCGGTCCTCTGCGAGACTTCATAGCGAAGCGCATGATCTGTCTCTTCACGAAGATGAACAGCAGCACAAACACCTGCAGAATGACAGACGGCTCATTCAACAAATACAGTTCTGACACGGTCTGCTTTATTTTAGCTGGTACTCTCTGAAGACAGAGGCTCAAACGTTAGTGAGCTGCTCATATAGACAGTATTTTTTAGACATCATGGGTGCCATTATAGGATGGGCAACTCATGACGTTAGGTTTTATGACAGACACGTTGCTTCAGCTTTACGGCTGCTGCTGCTACAAGTTAGTTGTTATCACTATTAGTCAACTAAGCATTTAAGTATTCAGACTACGTTCAATAATTCAATTAATACAAATATTATGGAGTTGGGTAACGTTACTTACCAAGCTGCCGTAGGCCATAACAAGCACAACATTTACACCGGAAAGAGTGTTTCCTTCCGCCATTGTGGGATCCTTGTTAAAAGCTCATGAAAGTAAGACGTCGGTCGATTTTAGTGGTCAATTCTAAAATGTAGCTCTTTATTATTCGAGTTGACAGCAGTTTTGTTGACATCTCTTGTGGTCTCTTCATCGCATGTTTTGCACGAAAACTTCCGTCTAGTCGTCTGTGACGCCGCCTTGTGGCTTGGCATAAATAGCGCAACAACCCCCCCCCCCCATTCACTAAATTCAACACAATTCAATTCAATACAATTCAATTCAATTCAGAATTGCTTTATTGGCATGACTGTAAATGATACAATATTGCCAAAACTTAGTATACATATACAATAGTATACATATACAAAAAGATACAAATAAGAATAGCAATATAATAACAATAATAAAAAATAAATGAACATCACAGTTATAGAATGAATTATTATTATTATTATCTCTCTCTGGTTTTAATGGTGGGTCGACCACCAACTTGTTCAGGTGCATACCACCACCTGTACCGGGGTGTGCAACTTCAGAGCTTCATGTATTACACATAGTTGTAATTCTAAAAATTAAAATAAATAAATAAAACACACACACACACACACACACACATTAAATATACACCTACAATACTGTGCTCTTAACCTGTATCTTTAAGAAAATTAAAGAGAGCCTTACTACATTCCCAAATTTTCTCAGCTCCCAAAATCAGCAACAAAACCTTGTCGTCGTCTTCTTTTTAAAGTTGTATGGCAGTTTAACGCTACATCAGTCCAGGCCCAGGGTTTGTCAATAATGTCCAATGGGCCTTCAGCGAGGCACAGGTCATATTCAGTTTAGCGAAACAAATATCTCTGTAAATTGTTAAAAACAACACCATTTCATAAATTTTTGTATGCATGTCAAATATGCCACCATTTCTAGTATATATGTAAAAGCAAACAAAATATAAATACACTTGCGATGTTTATTTATTTATTTTTTAAGTTTGCTCCTTATCAGATAAATTATTCTCTTTTTTTCTTCCTATTTTTAAAGAAAATACTTTTTTCCTCTTTTGACCACATGACGATGCCTTTCACATTCCAGCATCCTATTTTAAGGGAGTTACTCATAAGTGGTATATAGGGTATATAAATTTTCACCAGTACCACTGTGTCTGTCGTTGTTCCAAACCACAATGCTTTCTTGTCATCTTTTCCTCTGTGTAAGATTATAGCTCTCTAGGAGCTCACAAGCCAAATGCACATACTGTCCATGTATCCAAACACTATGCACATGGTTTTTCGACATTCTAGGCTTGTTTTCAGTGAAAATGAAGTGAGCTGTCTGAGAACATTTGAATTGGGGGACAGATGATCTTTATCAGATCAACACATTAAACAATGCACTGATTCTTTCAGAAGGAACAGAAGTAGGTGGCAGATGCTTGAAATGACAACAGGGAATGAAATAGTTTCCCAGTAACATACCGTAACAATCATGACTTTTTCTCAGGCCTTGGTAAAGAACTATGGAATAAACTAGAAATTAAAGCTCTATATATATTACAGACTGTGGTAGAAAAAAGAAAAAAAGAAAAACAAGTGACAGCCACTCTGTCCTGTTAAAAATGAACCACACTAACCATTTGTATCCTGCATTTGTCAGATTAGTATGACAATCAGTGCAGAGATAAATAGTTATGATATCAGATAAGGCATTCAATTTTTAAAGCTGCAGTGAGGATGCAAAACTATTCAGCAGCTAAGTAGTTAAATTCCTCCACTGTGACGGATTTCTCAAGCTGGTTTGGCTAAACAGGTCATCAAACGACAGAAGATGCTAAAACATCTAATTATACCGTGTGTCCACAAGCAGCTCATCAATGTGGCTTATTTTGTTTACTTCATCATTCCATCCCATCTTTCATGTCAGTCTGTTGCTTGAGTTTACTTGCAATCAAAACTGGTCGAAAGAAACAGTTGTCGTTACATTTTTGTCTCTCTGAAACCACAAACCAGCTTCCTCTGCCGTTGCCATCAGCAGTGTGCATGTGTCTGTGATGCAAGACAGACCGTTGAGTGATGATGGTTACTGCACACACACACACACACACACACACACACACACACACACACACACACACACACACACACACACACACACACACACACATTCTGTGAACACATTTATTCACAGAATGCTTAATGGTTAATTAATCTTTGTTTTAGTTATTTTGGTTAATTGTGGTTTACATTTATATCACAGTGTGAAATCAATATATGTTTATTGATCCTTAATAATAATAATAATAATACATTGTATTATGTAATGTACACGCAAAAGCAGCACAATAAAACATATTTTTGAGCTTGTAAAAGGTCTGGCTGTCAAGCTTCACACACATTTCAAACATAACTCCCGCCCATCTGCTCTCTCTCAGTCTCTAAGCAGCTCCTTTTCCTGCACTCTTCATTTGCTCGTGCAGCTGCAGGAAGTCGAGCAACTCAGCCCACAAGTGTGCCACAGAAATTCACCCAGGTAATCAATTGTCAAAATGTTTTGTTACCTTTTACAATGCATACTGTATAGTATTATTACAATGTTTATTGCAAGTGATGCAGTTTTAAAGTCAATTACACCTTTTACTACATCCTTTAAGGTTGTGCATGATCAGTTTTGCTGTTTATTGGGGCCGCCATCTACAGGCTTTTGCATTTTGAATTCATGTAAATGATGCATGATGACAGCTAACATGTTTAAAAGAAATACTCATGTGGTAGCCGTTTGCAAACAGGTCCTTGGCATTTCTGGTTCATGGTTTTCATGATCCTAAAATTATGCAGTATACTATGCCGCTGGTGTTTCTGGTTTCACTTTGGTCATTGCCAGCCTATTCAAAGTTTATAATCTTCTTTTTCTAACACTTGCATTATTTTGCATTCTCTTTATTAAAAAAAATGCTGCTTTGTCATCTTTCATTGCTGTTTGGTGCTTGACACAAAGTAAGTCTTTAGTATTTGCCAACATCTGGCATACCTCTTTATATTGGATGTTTATAAACTGACATTAGTCATATAGTGTTTCATGTAGTGCTGTATCTATTTAATTGGGTCTGTTATTAAAGTAGGTCTTAAAAATAGGATACCTGCTCCTCACTACAACCACAGTATAGAAGGTCACTGAGAACTGCAAAGAACTGTGAGCAAGTAAATATGTACAGAGGAAATGCATGAGCAAAAACGAAAAATGGAGCAGATAAAATTACAGCGAACTGATTGGATAAACAGATTTCTTAGCATTAGCATAACGAAACCCAAGTGCATCACTGATGTCAAGACTAAGGGGTGTTGTCTAATAGTAAATGAGTTTCAGTGCATGTGTCTACTATTTGAAACATCATAGTTAATTGTCAAAATGCAGAAACAATTTGAATATATTTAAACGCAACTGGAGAGTTTATTATGCAGCTGAAGACTTCAGATAGGGCTACTGAATCAGTACGTTTATTTAAACATGATGACACAATACATAATCAAATATTTAGATGATTAAGTACATACTGCATGTCACTTTTGTCTTTTGTATGCCAACTGCTGTCCATTTAACAGGTATACATAGGCTCCAACTCTATTATCTAGGCCTGATAGTCCAGCTTAACAAAATCCACATTTTACATGTGTTTACATTTTAATCCTGAAACTGAAATTTTTAAGTGTGCTTAAATGCTGTTTCAAACAAACGTCAGTTCAGCTTTAATTCACTTTGGGTTCTGAGTTCATCAAATATGTGAACCATGTCAAGAGGTCTTATAACTCCAGTACCAGATGTCTGTCACAAGATTTTACCTCTTTTACACTTACTGAGTCACCAAGAAACCGCGGACCAGGAATGTTCTCATTAGACATGAAGGGTGTGCATGTTGACAGGTGTGTATGACACAAAGAAACTGAGACACAAATAGATGGAAGGAAAAAAGAAAGAGACGCAGACAGAAAGAGACGGGGGAGGAGAGAAAGAGGTAGGGAAATGAGAGAGGAAGGCATAACAATCAAAGGGGGTGGAAAAGGGTAAGCATGTCAAACCAGTCAGGCAAGTTCTTATTACAGTAAAAATGTATCATAGAAAAATGACAGGAGTGAGAGAGTTTAGAGGCAAAAGGCAGGATGGGGAACACCTGTTCTCTCAAAAAGCTTTAAGAGATACAGCAGTCCTCTAAGGTACGTTACTTCTATTTGAAGAGCTAAAACTCATGTATGGTTAGATTATGTGGCAGGTAAAGTGTATGGCCATTGTTGTCCAAGTGTGTGTGCCATGGGACCAACAGGTGTTTCTGTAAACTGACACTGACCTGTTTTCCTTGGAAAGTATGAAATGTTGCAGTCATGTGGGACTGGTAATCTTATTTTGCATCCATATCTGTGAAATACAATGCAGCAGTACAAGGCCATTTGTGGTTATGAGCAACCATGTAACAACCTATATTTACTGTGTCAACTGTTTTCAATCAGTTCAGGTTTATTTTCATCAGGTCTGTATTTGCGCTCCTGGAAGGTGTACGTCACACCTCCTCCTACTTCCACTCTATCTCTGCTCGCTGTTTGCTCATGTCTTTTATTTTAAACATTACTCTTGGCATATATAAATGTTCAGTTTAAGATAACAAAAGCAATCTTCACAACAGAACAAGGTGGAGCAAACAAAGCTGGACAAGACCATTACAAAACTTGATTTAAAATGCTAGCATTTCAGCTGTTGATTCAATGTTGCCCAAAGAGGGTTTAAACTGATTTGTATGGAGATTTGCTTGCACGATTGCATGTGATTATTATCAGATGTTACTGAAGTGTCTGAATGAATTTCAATGTGCTGCTTTGAATAATGGTAGGTGTGTAAGTGAGAAAATGTGCAGAGTTCTTGCTAGACTATTTGACATTATTCACAGGTTTAAGATACATTAATCCTCTATTTTTTTTATTCCATGTTGTTTATTCACGCTTAAAAAATAACAAGTATCTTTAGCAATGTGTAGACTCTTACTCTGTAACACATGTGGTGTTTGATAGGATTGTAGTCTGGTGTGTTTGACCTGTTATCTGACTGTGTATCAGGTTTTGTAAAAGAGTTCAAGAGTGTGACAAGTTGCATCAAGAATGCTGTTAGAGTAAACATACAACGAAATGCCCTGGCTCACTCATTTTTTTACATTTTCAAAATGTTTCAGATTCATTTGCCCATAGTTTCTAAATGTTTACATATGAGGGTATGGATGCCATATACCCGGAAGAGGTTTATGGACTCTCATTGTAATAAATACAGCGGTACTTGAATGAAGCATTTACATTTTAAGTTGGAGATGGTGTAGATTAGTGATTAGTCTGGACCAGGTTTAAATTCAGGCCAGAGTGGCACTGTAATGATTCCATTCAATTTAAGTAAAATGAATGTATTAAACTTTTAATAAAAAAAATTAAATAAAAAAATCTAACCTCCACATGTTGTTATTGCCTTTACATGACAGAACAAGACCAGGACCAGAGAGTACTGGGACCCATTACTGGCTCTTTTTGGATCCAGAGACCGTGAAAAATCTGTCAGAGGAGCGACATAGTAAAGCTGAAGTTAGCCGGTCTCCTTCACCTCCCTGGATTACAAACAGATTTATTCCAGCTTTTACAATGATGGTAGGAAAATATAGCCAGCCATTACAAGCAAAAAGAAAAAAACTTTTTTGCAGAAGATGTTAGCAACCAGCTTTCAATTCCTACTGTAATGAATACACTTTTGCGACATTCAGCATGAGTTTGCATACTGGAACTTCTGTACATCCGTTTCCTGAATCAGACACGGCTAGCAGCACAACTGAAGGTGCAGAATCATCCAATGGAACGGCAGCACAAAGTCATAGTCAGTTATCTGTAAAGCCGTTTGGCTCCGCAGCTGCTAGATTCAAAATCCGCTCTGCTAAAACACTTACTACCAAGGACCTCAGGACAAAAAGCTTTTTTTTCGAGGGTGGAAAAGTTGAAGACTCAAGACAGAAAAGTTATCCTAGTAAGGACCTCAATAAAGCCTGTACTTCTACTAGTTATACCCACACTAACACTGATGACAAAGAGTCATGTAAAACGTTAAGTAAGGATACACGCAAGGACTCAACTCTTTCCAGCAGTTCTGAGAAGGGTGATGTGAGCGCTAAGAAGTTAAACACTCAAGAAGACAAGAGTCAAGCAGCAAGTGACAGGAGCAGAGGAGATGAGTTGAGGAGATTTTATCATACAAACAAAAGCAAAAGCTTAGACTGGAGAGCAGGACATAGCAACAGAACTGGGATGACTAGTGGGACAAGAGAATTTGACAATTTTATGAGGCGATCTGATTTAGATAGTTTAGAGAGAACAGGGACAAACAACAAGATAACTTCATACACCCAAGAGAATCAACCCAGTGGTGTTTCATGGAGGATTCAAGCTTTCAGTGTAGCCAATCAAGGCAATCAGAACAGTGACAGAAAGATTTACCCAAACTCTGGAACTACATCTGTGAGAATGAACCGGGTAAATTTAGCTCTGGAACAGGCAAACAGTGGCCAGTCACTCCCATCCAGACTAAAGCCAAGACTTAGCCAAGGTTCTATTGGAGAAGATAGCAGTCTGTGGCAAGGTGAATCAAGTCTTGATCAGACTGACAATAGGAAGGGATCCTGGGCCAAAGAGCAAGGATCTTCCAATGCTGAGGAAATAACTGGAAATCAAACGATAATGGAAAGAATTGCAAAACTGTATGGGGCAGATGCCAACTCTGACCCACACTTAAAGGATTCAACCAGATTAAAACGCAGCAATACTGTAAATTCTGATAAATCTATTCCCAAATCTATAGGCATGTTGGGCTCTACTTCAAGTCACAGAAAATACACTACTGACAATGTGTTTGGAACGTCTTTAGATTATACTGACAGCCAACAGGGGAAAACTTCTAATGATACAGAAAAAGCTAGAACATTCCCTAGAGGGTTTTCAAAAACATATTTTGATCAGAAGCAAGAACCCTCTACAAACAGGGAGAACAGAAATGATCAAAGAGACAGTTCTTCTGGATTAAGTTTTTCAGGGTCATCAAAGCCTAAAAGGAGTACAGAAACGTCTTCTGTCAAAAAAACTCAGTCCCTTCTGCCTGATGAAAATGAAGAGCCAAGCAGAACGTTGTTTACAGAGTCTTCAAAGTATTGTAGTCAGTCCTTAGAAAGGACCAGAAGCAGAATGTCAGCAAGTGCTAAATACAATTCTCACAGGAACCAGCCTGGCAGTTCAAGCATCTCCAGCCAGGGTGTCAAACACCTGTTAACCACTTCTGGGGGAATCAAGGAGGAAACTGGCAATGACAAACAACCAGATAAAGAGATTACAAAAAGGCTGGACATAAATGAAAACAAGCATCTTGGTGGTTTGCAAGATGGAATCACCCAACCTAAACACCCCCTAGCCTCAGAAGGAGCAGCATACAATGAAATCCACAAAGAGGAAGAGAAAGATGATGTATTCACTGGTAAAACTAAAGGAAAGGTAGGAGAAAGTGTGTTAGAAAAGTCACGTTTACCATCCTCGGAATCTGTGAAGAATACAATCAACATGTTTGAGTCTTTGGCTCAACAAAGCAAAACCACACCAGCGATTCTTCGCACCAGGAGGGCCTTATCTGTACCAGAGCATCCCAAGCATGTGGCTCTAGTGAAGAAGAGTGATTCAGACAAAAATCTACATTTTGGAAATGTTGTAAGGGACACAGAAAGCATAAGAACAAATTTCTTTAGCAAAAGCAATTCTAATGAGGAGGTTAAATGCACTCTAGACCCAAGTAGAACTCCTCATTCAAATTCCACAGTCAAAGTAAAACAAACATTAGAACAACAACAAGAGACACACAAAAAGAGTGTTGAGCTTGCTCCAGCATTAAAACAAATGAATGAATCAAGAACTGAACAAGGTATCAACATGAGAGATGAAGATGAAAGGAGTAATGTGAACCAAAAACACACAGATGAACCAGATTCTACTATCACTGGCTTCTCAGGTCTCAGAGACATAGGGACCATAGAAGAAAAAGCAAGAATCCCATCGATCACTCAACATTCAAATGTGAAAAGTTTATTAAAGCAGAAGTCAATTAATGTAAAAATAGTTGATGATAATGACGATGAAAACACCCCAACTTACTCACCCGACAGAGCCCCTCTCACAATTAACATGCAAAAGCAGAGTAGCCCTGGAGCTGTGACAGTCAATGGTACCCATCCCAAAGTGCTGCCCAATCATTTTCAAACTTCTCCTATCCAGACAATATATTCCTCACTCAATAATTCTAATAACAACAGCAATGAAACAAGGAATGATTTCACCACAATCACTACTAGCATGGCTAGGTGGAGCTCTGATGAAGAAGACGATGATGAGGAAACAGACACTGAAGAAGACTCTGACTCAGGAGAGTCATCTGTGACTATCACAAGCAACATGAGCCAATCAGAACGCAGAAGTTTCTCATTAAGGTAACTGATAAAAATAGAAAAGTGGCAATTTATTAGACTCAAATGGATTGTCAGCTTAGTTTACAAGCACAAACCAGCAGGTTACGTTTAAACACCCTACATTTATTTTTCTTCAATGTATATCTCCACTGTATATAACCCCCTACTTTCTTTCTACATATATACCTATCAGTTTTGTGGAACTATGTAATTATGGTGGAGTGGACTATAAATCATCAGAGGATGATGAAGATTTGCCATCCACACGCTCTGCATCCTTGAGCTCAGACATCTCTGCCTTCTCTTCTGTGACTCTGCTGAGCACTGATGAACTTGATCGTTTACTGGATGATGTCAGGGGCTTGGGAGATGACACCCTACAGGTAAAACAAGTTATGTACATGTACTTTTTTAATGTATAAAAGCTATAATTTGACAATGAAACTACACTTAAACTGCCATGACGTAAATTTTGTTACAAAAAAAATACAAAGACAATTATAGACAACAACTATATCCTTTTGCTATTATAACTTGTTCCTCTGACTTATGACAGAAATATGAAGATGTGCAAGTGGTTGTATTACACAAGGAGGTGGGGAGTGGCTTAGGATTTACCTTGGCAGGTGGAGTGGATCAGAATAAACCAGTCACAGTGAGTATCAACGAATACTATAACACTGACTAATAGAAACAAATCCATGTGATCAAAAAAAAAGTCCATACAAAAAGTAACAAATGCATGAAAATGAGTGCAAAATGTCCCTGATTGTGTATCTTTAAGTACACCACAATGCCTGTATGTTTTTGACTTTTTGGAAGTCATTGCTATTTGACTTTAACCTAAATGGCGAGTTTCACTCAAATCTCATCTCTTAGGTCCACAGAGTGATACCAGGTGGTGTAGCCGCACAGGAAGGCTCTATATTTGAGGGTGCTCAGGTGCTGTCGATCAATGGCACTGCCCTGCAGAACTCCACCCACTGGGAGGCTCTGCGTACACTGAGGAAAGCGAAGGGGCAGGGCATGGCTGTGATTGTTCTTCAGAGTTGTAACAACAGAAAGGAGGTCACTGAAAGACCAGGAATCACAGGTGAGTGATGGACAGATATGAAAGAGTAGGTGATCTGAAGGAAAACATTTTCTTATGCATATGCATGTAGTGGTCATTATGAATGTGAAAGCATCTGAAAATCAGTCAACACTGAGGAAAGGTTTTAAGTTATTTGATAATAATTCTGATGGTCTTATCTTGTAGACAGATGAGATAAAAACCTGTAAAAAAGCAGATTATCTTGTGGAATCTGATGCTGATATTTTGTGTGTGTGTTTGTGTGCCCCCTACAGGCAGCAGAGTCAGTGTTATTCTGAACAAGTCCAGCTCTGATCTTGGCTTCAGTTTGGAAGGAGGGGTAGGATCCAGCTCAGGAGACAAACCTCTCACTGTACAAAAAATATTCCGTGGTAAGACAATTTTTTCCCAAAATTTTAAGCAATCCCATTCAATACAATTATTCAATAAGTCTGTGAAAAGATAAATGATCATGATCCCAACATTGCAAAAGTAAGGACATGCTTACCTCACACTTCTTTGATACTGACAACCCTTTAGATTGTGCTGAGTCTCATCCCAAGTCCCTCAGTAACAACTAATTACATTACTTGTTTCCAGGTGGCCCAGTCAATGAAGTGTTTCCTGGGGATGAGTTGTTGGAGGTGCAAGATCAGAGTTTGGTGGGTATGATGCGTCTTGAGGCTTGGAACCTCATCAAGAAACTGCCCCTTGGTCCAGTAAAACTCTTACTACACCGTCCTCAGCAGCCACGTTGAAGACCTCTACTTTCCTTCATGCACCCCAATTGTCAAAGGAATTCAGTCATAATTTAAACACTGTTTTGTTTTATTTTTATTTTTGCTGTTACAGGTTCTATGAAGTTATATGCTTGCAAATGTTCAGTTCTGCAATTAGGAAGTATCATTCATCATAGTATTTTGGAGTGTTTTTTTTCTTTACTGATATTAGAAATTAAGAGCATAAAAGCACTGGAGGCCACTTCGTTTATTTTAAATAATGTTTAAGCTCTCAAACTATGTTACTATTAATGTAATATTGCACTATCATTCTTTATCAGAAACCATTACATATGTTTTTATTTTCTTTAATGCTACTATGTATATGTTGGCTGTACAGCACAAATCCGCCCTAATTTAACTTTTTTTCATATTAAAGACAAAGGAAGCAACAACAATTATTTCATATGGCACATTTATAGCATTTACATTATTTTTGTCTGTTTTTCTTTTTTTTAATAACAGAAAATATATTAAGAAATGTTAACTGTCAATCAGAAGATGCATCTTTTACAGAAAACACATTTTAATGAAATTTACTTCCATTGATTACAGAGATCTTTCAATGCTGTTCCAGCTTGCAGGTTCCATCCCTACTGCACTTTCCTGCCTCCTTTTAAATAAATAAAGAAAAGAAAAAAGTAAAAAGAATAAGAAACAAATTGTTATGATAAATCGTTGTATTTTGCAAAATCAGAGCCTCAACCAATAGCCTAAAACTATCTTTTTCTAAACCAATCTTTCATTCAAACCAAGCAGAAAGCAGTTAAGATAATTTTACTCATCCTGTAAGAATATACTGTTTCAGCTATTGCTTGGTTAAAACAGCAATATTCGCCCCAATGGTAACATTAAACATAATTTTAAACATGGACGGTGGCTTTGGGAAAGAAATTTGGGTGTATAAGTATCTGAGCTACATAATTGCACAATTACCTAATTTATGTATGTCATCTAATCTTCCAGTTTCAAAATGATTAGATTATCTGATTGTACGGAAAAGCATGATAAGTGTTTTACAGCAGCGGATCATAGATCACCAATTCTTTCTCTTGCCCTCCTCCTTTTCTCTTTGTCCTACATGATTATTAATGATTTATTAAGGGGTCGTACTCTGGATCAGACAAGCTATGATGTGGGTGTTGACAGCTTAATGTGGTATGTTTTTACCCTGCAAGTGTATTTAAAAAAGGGTTTAAAGGTTAGCTGAGCTAATAGACACAGACTAAGGTCAGAAGATCATCTCTGAAGAGCGGGACAGCAAGTTTTGGACAAAACCTAAAAGACAATCCTAAAAATGAGTCGGGTAAAAAAGATAATTAAGAGGATGAAGGTGAAAAACGAACTGATGCGGCAGATTATGGGAGAGCTCTTAGGCACCTTTGTACTTCTGGTAAGTTTTTGCATATTCACTATTAAACAAACTTTGAGTATAGTTATTGATTTATAGAGTTTTTTTTTTCTCACATACTATTTTTCTATTTTTCAATGCTAATTCATGCTTGGGCAAATTATGTAAACTAATAATATTTTATAATTAAAAGATATTATATGTAAACAATTAGCATGAACCTATATTAATAAATGCAGTATAAGTATTGCTCATTGTAAGTTAACGATAACGAACGCATTAACTAATAAAGCATCCCTTAAAAACACATCAAAGTTACACAAAACCGAGTTATTTATATATTTTGATGGTTGTCTGCTGCTTTTGCAACATTTATTGGATTCTCTGAACATGGGATATTATTAATATATTATTTAATCTCTGAAATTATTATTCAGAGATTTCATTTATTAATTACATTTATTATATAATACTCTTAAAAAATGAATGGTTACTGGTAAATATAACAGCAATATCAGTGATATGTCCATGCATAAGATGCAAAACATGCAATTTAGAGTGTTTTATGTCAATGTTATCATAAGTGTTACACCATAAGATAAGCTTTTACAATGGACAAATCGAATGTTCCGTTACCCTAGAGTTCTGTGAGCATGTGCTTTTGGTTATAAATGCTGACAATGTGTTTGTTGGTGCAGAAGGTTTTTACCTGATATATCACCATCCATAATATAACAAATAATCCAGTGCAGGGTAAATATTTAAAGTACTATCAGGGCCAGTTCCAATAGAAATATCACATAATAATTTTTACCACATTTCTAAATATTACCACAGCTGCAATACAGCTGCAGGTAACTGCACTCATTGCAGACCAAGAGCATGACTGTAATGGGGATATTTTTAATTCAAATAGTTTAAAAAACTATAATTTATTATTAAATAACTTGAATTAACTTAAATAATGTTTATGACTAAATCTGTCCAGTTAATTTGCGTATTTGTCCTCCACCAATAAAAATGGTTAAAAAAGTCTAAGCATCAAGCTTCGCATGCCACCAAACATTAGTGTAAAATGCTTTTATACACAACTAGATATTAAAAAAAATAATGTTATTAAATAATATTTTTTTTTTCTCCTGTAGCTGTTTGGTTGTGCTGCAGCTGCTCAGGTGAAAACCAGCAGGGAAACTAAGGGACAGTTTCTGTCTGTAAACATGGCTTTCTCTGTAGGCGTCATGTCTGCCATGTACCTCAGCAGGGCAGTATCAGGTAAACTGCTAACAGCTTGGGCTGTTTTAGGGGCATTTAAGCTAAAATCCTTTGTAATATTTATATTTTATTTTATTTTATTTATTTGGATCGAGAACACTGACTTCTCTATTAATATTTGTACTCCTTTATTTCCCCCTTAGGAGCTCATCTAAACCCAGCTGTGTCTCTTAGTTTCTGTGTCTTGGGAGACCTAGCCTGGATAAAGCTGCTACCTTATTCTCTGGCTCAAATATTGGGGGCTTACCTCGCCTCTGGACTTGTGTATCTCATCTACCATGGTAAAATAAAAAAATAAAAAAGGAAAATAAAAATACTTTTTAAAAGATGGTATTCATTTCAAATTCTATACTTGGCAGTTGTATGTGTTTGAAAAAAAAAGAAAAGATGATTGACTTCTCAACTCTCCACCAGATGCGATTATGGAGTTCAGTGGTGGAGTTCTGACTGTATTTGGTCCTAATGAAACAGCCAGTATCTTTGCCACTTACCCAACTGATGTGGTGTCAATGCAGACCAACTTCCTCGATCAGGTCAGCAAAAGGCAATGGCAGATTAGAAAAGTGCTCTTTAGTTCATGCAAGCACAGTAGATATAATACTGATATAATAAAATTGTGTAATCTAATCTCAAAGCAATGTGACATGGGGCCAAGTATGGTAACCCATTCTCAGAATTAGTGCTCTGCATTTATACCATCCTGTGTGCACACACACACACACACACACACACACACACCATGAACACACACCCACAGCAGTGTGCAGCCATTTCTGCTGTGGTGCCCAGGTAGCAGTTTAGGGTTTGGTGCCTTGGTCAAGGGCACCGAAACCTTTGGGTTACGAGTCCAACTCTCTAACCACTAGGCCACAACTTAATCTGATCTAATAGAAATTGCTCTAAAGCAAATAAAATATTATACAATATTAAAAAGATTTTCAAACATTAATCAATGATCTAACATAGAGATCAGATCATGCTAGAAATAAAAAAGGCAGTCATCTGTCCCCTGTATGTCTGTGTGCAGGTGGTCGGCACAGCCATGCTGATGTTGTGCATTCTACCTCTGAACGATAAGAGAAATGCTCCTGCTCCTGAAGCGCTGCTCCCTCCAATTGTAGCAACTGTTGTCCTAGGGATTTCCATGTCAATGTCGGCTAACTGTGGAGCTGCCATAAACCCTGCCCGTGACCTTGGTCCACGACTCTTCACCTTCACAGCAGGCTGGGGCATCGAAGTCTTCACGTACGTAATCAAATCTGTCTACTACATCTATTCATGTCAGATTAACAAAGCCTCATTATCTCTGCACATTTGCCTCACACTTTTCAACTTGTATCTCCACCAATAAAATTAATTACTGGTTATATCACTTTGCTTAGCTCCGGTGTTCTATTAATGATCTCAGCACTAGTTGCCACATTGGTATTTTCACTGAAGTGTGTAACCAGAGCTTCACTTCTCTCAACAGTCAGTTTTAATTTTTTTCTTTTTTCTTTTGATCCACACAGGTGCTATGATTACTTCTTCTGGATTCCATTAGTGGCTCCTATGGTGGGGGGCGTGTTGGGGTCCATCATTTATCTGGTCTTCATTCAGTGGCATCTGCCTGAGCCTGAGGATGAATCTGAGTCTGAGGAGTTTAATGAACAAACAAAGGTCACTGAGCACAACAACAAAAAGGACGAGTTTTTCCATAAAATGTCTTCACTTTAAAGACCTGGGGACCCCTGAATCTCTCTTCTCCATATTATTTCCAGATACATTATTTGTTTTATACTGTAAATAAAAAAATGGTAAAAGGCTAAAAAGAAATTTACTCAAGGTGGACTCTTAAATCTTTCACAGAAGAGCAAAAGCCTTGATATACCAAATGTTATTTATTATTTCAACTCACTTTCATCCCTTCTGAAATATTAAACTGTGACTTACATTCAACCACACAAAGTAAATTCACATTGTCTTCACATTGTCTTTTGTTTCACAGAAGTGAATTTAAAGATTTGTGTATAGTAGGCCTATGTATAGTATATTAGCGGTTTTTTATTCTAGACCAGTGGCAGCTACACGCACATGCACACACACACACACACACACACACACACACACACACACACACACACACACACACTATGCTAAAATTTATTTCAGCTCAATTTATTCATTGTAATCTTGGAGAAATTTAATACAACCACTCTCATATTTGTTTGTTGCTTAGTGCTCTTTCTAGTGTATTTTTCAAGTAAAGGTTTTTTTTTATGTTGCAGCACTTTTATAGTGTGCACTTTTGTGGTGTACATTAACAGGTTCACAAACAAAGAGTTTTAAAAACCTGTTTGAAGCCACTATTGAGCAAACATTTAGCTAATCTTTGGGGAAAAGGTATATTGATTATATATACTGAGAAGGCCAACTTCTATTTCAAGGAATATCCTCTGTTGTGAGCCATCATTTCACTACATGTTAAATGAAAGATCTTACTATTAAATATAATGTCAATAATAACTGCAACCATACCGCAGGAATACAATTAAGTTATATCTTCTGTCATGAAGAGGTTTCAGTAATATTACTGATCAGGGAGTTGTTCTGTTTGATTTCATCCGAAAACATTATGAGAAGGTGTATAAGGACGTTTCCTTAGTGTTTGGGTTCACTGGCTAATTCTGGACAAACTATTTAGGCATTAGCTGCATTAGATTTGCAGGTTACATGTGACCATACTGAAAGATTTAGAAAACTAGCCTACTAACTCACAACATCTCATTTTTTAGAGTGTTTGCTAATCTGCAATAGGTCTATTGTAGAGCTGTAATTGGGCCTTAAAAGTTAGGCCCGACAGGACCCAACCCCAACAGGTTTCGGCCCGAGCCCGACAATTACATTTTGATTGACAGCTTTTTAAAAGCCCGAATCCGTTTACAGCCCGACATTATTCAAATGTGCGCTCACACACGCTCTTTTTCCTTGTGTCAAGAATGAGTAATTTATACATGTTTTAACATAATTTATTCATTACTAAAGTAGACTACACCACTTGGAAGTTGGAATAAAGAAATAAAATAAGTCCTCTGTGACATCTTAACATCTCAGCACTCTAAATAGGCATATGCTCATTTAGCCAATAAATAGACCAATGCACCAATAAAAACGAGTTTTTTTTAAACAAATTAAATTAAGATAAATTTTAAATTAAGATGGGTATTTGGCAATAACGAAATTAAGATAAAGGCTCCACCGAATTTGCTTACTAGCAGCTGACATTTAGTAAAATAATAATGCCAACATAGGCTACTCTGTCCACATTATGCATTTGCGACTCAATGAATATTTAGTTATCATTTGAAAAACCTTTACTCACAGAGATTAGGCTAGGCCTACATGTTTTTGTAGGAAAATGATTGAATCCACTGTAGATGCACTGTTAGACTTTTCTGTAATTTCTACAGTAATTTACCAAATATCAACCAGTATAATACTGTAAATTCTCTTTACAGTTCATAACTGTAATTCCCTTTGCATCATGGGAATTTTCTGTGACATTAAACACCAAATACAGTGATTTGCTGTATTTAAAAAAAATAAAGTATAATACTGTATTTACCACAACGGCCTATTTGGCGCTATTTGGATCGTCAGGATTTGCTTTACGATTTAGATTAGGAACCATCAAGTGCAGGGTTGAACGTTTTGCCCGAGGAGAGTGATCAGTTGACGATTCCGGAGAACATAATAAGAGCTGTGTCCAAGGACAGACACCTTGCGAAGATTTTTTCATCCCCGTGAGTAAGGAAGAGGAAGAACAACAAACAAGCAAGGTAAATAAGCGTGTGACTGTGTGCCCGCGGTTGTCTGGTAAACCTAACGTTTTCTAAAAAATAAAAAAACTTTGTGAGTTGAATTTATTAAATTAACCCCGCTAACAACACGGAACCGTTACGTCGTGTGTTAGCAGGGAAGTTACCGATTAAAATCATGATTTTTTAAAATTGAGAATAGCAGCTTATTAAAACGGAGTTAGTAAATTGACGTTGGCCTAACACAGTTGCGAAATAGCATAGTTTTTTTCTTCGTCGTTTTTTCTATTTTTTGTCATTTTTGACATTTGGGTCGACTGGGTGCTTTACGAATTAGATTAGGAACTAACGTTAGCAGTGAGTGCAGTCGCAAGTTTTGCTCGAGGCCAGAGCTCACGGTTCTGGAGACTTTAACGGTTTCTTGTCAGCATTGGGGCTAAAAACTGAGGTAAACTTAACCTAAAAAAAAAAAAAAAAAGACTGAGTGTATTGAATTACGATTAAAAACCAGTTAATTTTACATGTAAGATGAATTAGGCCTAGTCTATTGTGAATTACATGAAATGTTATTTTTTAGGATGCATTTTAAACATGTAACGTTAGTAATAATTGGTATTTTTAAAATAGTTTTAAAGACAGCTACAACAAAGGCATCCATCGAGGAAGACATGAGCCTTCCAGCCACACCAAGACTCATAATGCTTGGTAAGAGAAGATTTTGAGAAATGTTAGTGTACTTCATTGAGTGTTTGCCTTTTAAACATTTGTAATTTTTTTTTAGGGAACACATTTCTCTCTTCCAGAAAGTGGATGGTAAGCATTGAGGGAAAGGTGGCCTATGTTTTGGATGAGCACTTGGGATTTGCAGATGCCTTATCTGTTTTCTTCAGCTTCTTCTACGTTTTCAACATTGAATACCAGGAGACTGCCTGTGCAACACTGGAAATCATACAACAGTAAGTACCTCTTCATTTCTCCACATATTGTTTGTTCTGTTAATTTAAAGTTTAACATGTTTAGTTGTCTGTTTAACTATATCACAAAATTATATAGTTTTTCACTTTCTTGTAGCTGTAACTAAAAAAAAAAAGTGACGTGACATTCAGCCAAGTATGGTGACCCATACTCAGAATTTGGATTGTTTTGGCAGATAAATATAATTTATGAAAACACTTTAGAATAATGGTCTGTCATTTTAAGTAAATATGCAGGATTAATAACTAATATGGAAAGAAGATTTACTAATCAGTAAGTAATAGTAAAGTAGGACTGAGATATTTTTTATTAGGTAATCAATAATTTCTGAATGAGATTGGCCTCATTAAATACTAACAATTATGAAATACCTTTTTACTAAATTAATTATTAATCACAACATTAACCTGTGTCTGAGACATTATCACTTTTCTTTTTTTTTTACACTGAATATGGACCAGTGGTTTTGTCTCAGACAAAGGTTAATGCTGTGATTAGTAATTAATTTAGTAAAAAGGTATTTCATAAAATTGTCATAATTATTAGTATTTAATGAGGCCAGTCACATTCAGTAATTATTGATTACCTAATAAAAAATATCTCAGTCCTACATTTAAGATTACGTACTGATTAGTTATTCTTTTTTCCATGTTAGTTATTGGTAGTAGCTGTAGTGACACTGTAGAACTACTCATTTGTCCTGCTTTACTTCCTGCAGTTACCTAGAAAAGGCAGTTCACTCAATAAAAATGAAAATTCAGTCATCATTTACTAGCCCTCAAGTTGTTCTAAACCTGTATAAATGTATTTGTTCCGCTGAATGCAAAATAATATATTTTGAATAATGTTTTTAACCAAACAGTTTTGAGGCACAATTCACTTCCATTGTAGGAAAAAGAAGATGGAAGTAAATGGTGCCCCAAAATGAAATAAATGATGACAGAATTAATTTTTTTGGGTGAACTCTCCGTTTAATGAAGGACCATTATTCTAAAGTGTTACCAAAAACATTTAAAGCAAAGGCACTGATGGATAAGAAATCTAAAATGCCTTTTTTTTGCTCCTGGCTTAAGAAATACAACAAACAGACTCAAAAAATATTTAAGCCTGTTTTTAAGATTCTTTTGTACTTCAATTGTATAGTAAAATTCATTTTCCTTATAATTTTATTTATATTAATTAAGAATTTGATGGTTTTTTTTATTACATTATTTTTTTCTTGCTTAAAGGTTTTTCGTGAGGATAAACCCAGAGGAGGGAACAAAATGCACCACCAAAACTGGAGTGAGTCGGAAGACAGGGGAAGTTGTGAAGAGGAAGACAACAGTAATCAACAACAGAGTGTCATCCTTCCTTCGCCACCTAATGGAGTTTGAGTGGAAAAACTCGGACTAGGTGAGATGCTTCTTAACAGGACATGTACTGTATACAGACACTTTTCAATTTGAGGATACTAATGTAGTTTAATTCATCCTGCAATAATGGTTACAATGTTGTTTTTGATTAAATTGTATTGAGGTGATTCAGTAATATGATGATTTTGGAGGATGTAGTTTGTGCTGCTTCTATTATGTACTGACAGTTTTCTATTTAATTATCTATTCTGTTAAGCTAAATAACAGAAACACCTCTCTGTAATATGGAATCAGGTTCAACATCACTACAAAGTACATTCTTCAAAATATTCATTGCATTGAATCACCACCTCCCTAAAACAGTTTCAACAAAAACTAAACATTTCATTTCACATCTTCATGAAGGCATTGCAGGACTGGATTAAACAGCATTTTGTTAGGTGTACCTCAAAGTGTTAACCAAGTGTATAAAATACTGTTTAACCATATGATGAAATGTAATCGGATTCATTTTTCAATTAAATTCTATCTGTGTAAATGTTTTAATAAATAAAACTGTCTATCTGTGTAAATGTGCTAATTTTATGACTAACTTTGTCATTCTTACCTAGAGGGACTTCTGACAGATTCCTTGCCATAATGGAGCATATTCCTGGTTGTTTCAAGTCATCAAATGTGCCAGGTTTATTGACTTCCAAAGAAGATGAGAAACATGAGAACTTGTAAAGCCCTACATTTCAGCCCGAGCCCGACGGGCCCCGACTTATTTATGCCCCTAGGGCCGGGTTTCGGGCCAATTTTCACGTTATAGCTCACATGCGGGCCGGGCCTCGGGCCTTTTTTGGGTTATCCTTCTATTTATATTTTTAGACATTAATAAAAAAAAAAAATGAGAAGTTGACGTCGACGATAGAAAAACAAACATAGACATTTCATAACCTCATAACATTCATAATCTGATAATTCAACCCGTTATAATTATACTGACATACTGACATGACAGTCTCACGCACGCACGCTTTTCCGTCAGCGCGACCCACGATTATACTTCTCTTATATCCACTTATTGTAGTAGTAGCTATTATAGGCCTCTAAATTAATGTATTAATCATAGCCTAGTTGGCCAACTAATAATTATAAAATGATGATTCATGCAGCGGCGAGCATTTCTGTGTCTGCACCTGTTGTTGTGGGCCACGCAGGAAAGAAGAGATCGCTGGCCGAGTTTGAAAACATTTTGGAGCAGGACGAGGATGACGACGATGAAGTACAGCAATACATTCACCTCAATCACAACATGGAAGGTGATGGACGAGATGTGCTGCCATGGTGGAAACAGCACGAGACCCTGCTACCGCAACTGTCAAGACTGGCTCGCTCTGTGTTTAGTGTCCCGCCAGCAGCAGCAGCGAACGTGTCTTCAGTGCAGCGGGAAGAGTGATGGAAGAGAGGAGGACTGGGTTAAAACCTTCCACTCTGGATGCTATTCTTTTTCTCCACGATGCTCTGTAAGAGACTGTTCTAACTTTTCATTTGACTGGACTTTATTTTCGCTTAACTGTTGGAAACTAATGGAAAAAAGAATGGACATGTTCTGTGGTGCATTTTTGAGATAACCTGCAAGTTTGTTTTTAATTAATTTAATTTGTTTAGATTGTAGGCTATTTCTCATTTCGTTTGCGAGCGCTGTTGCGAGCCTGCCTCAGGATTTCAAATTTTTTTTTATTTTACTCACTGTGGTTTAATAAATAAACATATATTAAACCAACTGTGTGTGATATGCTTGAAGTGTTTTATATCTATGGATTTTATTGTAGCCAAGTAAAGTATTAGCGTTAATTTGAGAGGCTTAATTGATTAAATATGTTTTAGGCCACTCGCTGTCAGCTCGGCTGATTAACGTAAATCTTCATTTAAAAAAAAATGCTCCAAACATTTTTCTAAATTAACTTGATAAAGAAATGAAAAGAAACATAACACAAAACTGACCCCTTTTTTAATTGTTGCAAATAGGGCAGGCTTCTGCTGTGTAATAAAATAAATAAATAAATAAAAACACGGGCTCGTGTCGGACTCGGGCTGATAATTCTGATGAGCTGTCGGACACGGGTCGGGCTAGGGCCTGAGCGTCTCGGGCCAGGGCCGGGCTCGGGCCTAGATTTGAGGCCCGTGCAGGGCTCTAAGTACTTGTCTACTTTCAGAATATATTGGCTTTAGACATTTAGGTTTTAGTCATGTACCGTATTTTTCGGACTATAAGTCGCACCTGAGTATAAGTCGCATCAGTCCAAAAATACATCATGATGAGGAAAAAAACATATATAAGTCGCACTGGACTATAAATCGCATTTATTTAGAACCAAGAACCCAGAGAAAACATTACCGTCTACAGCCGCGAGAGGGCGCTATATGCTGCT
The DNA here is from genome assembly GCF_963082965.1 of Carassius carassius. Classification (NCBI taxonomy): domain Eukaryota; kingdom Metazoa; phylum Chordata; class Actinopteri; order Cypriniformes; family Cyprinidae; genus Carassius; species Carassius carassius. Next base: position 18,214,792 of record NC_081769.1, on the reverse strand, counting down.
CAGTGATAGACTATAGGAGCACTGAGCAGCATAGAGCGCCCTCTCGCGGCTGTAGACGGTAATGTTTTCTCTTAGTTCATTTCTATCAGTTCATGTCAAATTAATTTTGATAAATAAGTCGCACCTGACTATAAGTCGCAGGACCAGCCAAACTATGAAAAAAAGTGCGGCTTATAGTCCGGAAAATATGGTATATGAGTATTTTACACCAAATTTATAGTATTCTTTAGTGACGTATTTCTAATGTAATTTCCTATGAATTTAATACTTTAATGCACATTCAATAATATGTTATTTTGTCAATTCTTTAATTTATTGCTTTGTTAATGGATGTAAATGTTAAATCCAGTATACAGACAAAGGACAAAAAATGTTGCACTGTCCCAGCATTGTATCTTTAATGACTGTTTTTCAGTGTGTTTGTTCTTAGTTAATATACAGTTCTATATGCAGAGTCCAGATACTTTGTTTTAAAAACTATTTTCTGCAGTGTTTTTGCCATTGAATGCACTCTAATTGCTTTTATACATGTAAATTCATGCTCTATTTTATTTGATTTTCTGAAAATAAGATATGAATTGAGAAAGTTTTAAAGTGAACTTAAACACATTTACATTTTTCAAGTTTCAGAATTTCATGTTTCATAATAATTGTGTCTTTTTGGACTAAATGTCAGGACTTGTGTATGTTAAAAAATTATAAAAGTGTAATTTAAATTTAGTAACAATTAATGATTGATTAGGATTAATGTACTGTTAACCAAGGTCTTTTTACAGTAATGGTACTGTATTATATGATTACAGTAACATGTAGTTACTGTAAAACATGATTACAGTAACATGTAGTTACTGTAAAACTAAAATTCTTGAACTGTAAATCTCAAATACAGTAACTTAATGGCAACAGTGTTGCCAGTAAGTTACTGTAAAAAACCCTTGAAAAGTCTAACAGTGTGGCTTCAGCACGTTCCTGCGCTCACTGATGGTGTGTCATTATTCACTCATTATTCTCATTATAAACATGGTCAAAACTTTTCCACACCTCAGACTTTGCTTTAGTTGCTGGTGCAACCAAAACGTAATCGCCAGAGGCAGGGGCGGACTGGCCATCGGGAGCACCGGGACATTTCTGTGCAGCCGCTGTGCAGTCGATCAGGCTGACGTGCAATAGGCTGGTATATGCAACTGTGAATTAATTGACGGTCTTATGAATCTAAGAATCAGGCGATCGCAGAGTAAAAATGACACAACCACATGACCAAACATCAGCGAAGCACTGCCTAATTGGTTATATACAGAGGCAGGCGTATTTTTTTTACTTTAATAAAGAATAATCTTTAATTTATAGTCCAAAATGTAATGCTGTTTTACATTTGATTACTTTAATTTCTGTACCTAAAAACTAATGCAATACTATACCTAAAAAAAACCTGAAAGTCAGTTTATTTTATTTGTATCTTTACTCTATTGTATTTATTTGTGCTGTTGCTTGTAGTTAGAATACTCTTAATAATATATATACTCTTTTTTTTGAAAGTATAGTTTTTCCATAAACATAGCACATACAACGGTACCGAAACCGTGACTCTAAAACCGTGAAACAAACCGAACTGTGAAAAAGCGGAACTGTTCCACCCTAATATATACATAATCATTTGGCAGACGGACGCTTTCATTTAAAGCGACTTGCAATAGATAAAATATATATATATAGAGAGAGAGAGAGAGAGAGAGAGAGAGAAAGACAAAGAGTTTAGCAGTCTGGTGGACACATGAATTGGGTGGTGGTGACTGCAGCAACAGAGGTGGCCTGGGGTGGAGTCAAATTCCTGGACTGATTTACTGTCCCAGTCCGCCACTGGCCAGAGGCAAGCCTCCGTTACACCTACTCAGCATCCATTTTCGCATCTTTCTCGCGCTAATCGAAACACATCACATGACCGCTCGTTTACCTCGCAAACCGGAGCGCAAACCCGAGACCGACTCGAGCCCGCGTAAAGCCCCCTTTCCACTGCACACGACATCCGGACACGATTGTCGCTTTTCTCCTTCTAGCGGCAGTCGCGCAGAACTTTCAAACTGGTCGTGCAGCAACCATTACCTGGGCATATTCACCATGGTAAAATTAATCATTTTAATGAACATAGTTAATGTATGAATGCATCATCACAAATCAGGTGACCCCCAAAATAAAAACAGTAGATTTTATGGGGCTAATCAACGTAAATAATGGTTAAATAATTATTAAATAATTATCTCTGCCATAAGTATTATAAACCACCATTTTACAGAAATGGTGTTTAAAGGATAATGTTAATGTTAACAAAATATTGGTAATTCTGACCTCGCACCGATAGTTTTGATTAGAATACATCACATCCGGTCGGGCGTTCGCATACGGTCTAGTCGCAGAAGTTCAAATGTTTGAACCTATCCGAGGCTCAAATCGGATCCGAAATTTCCGCATATGCATGTGATCAGATTTCCACGCAGCTCCCGCATTACTTTCCATTGGAAATGAATGACTTCCGGTCTGTCGCTTGTCGTTCGTCAGAGACAGTGGAAAGGCGGCTAGAGATTATATAAATTAAACCCGAACCCCACCGAACCCGTCGGGTCCCATCGGGTTCGGGCAAAGATCTTCAGCTCTATGTAGGCCTAGCCTAATCTCTGTGAGTAAAGGATTTTTCAAATGATAACTAAATATTCATTGAGTCGCAATGCATAATGTGGACAGAGTGTAAGCAAACCTGGCAGAGCCTTAATCTTAATTTCGTTATTGCCAAATACCCATCTTAATTTAAAATTTATCTTAATTTAATTTGTTTAAAAAAACTCGTTTTTATTGGTGCATTGGTCTATTTATTGGCTAAATGAGCATATGCCTATTTAGAGTGCTGAGATGTTACAACCCGAATTCCGGAAAAGTTGGGACGTTTTTTAAATTTTAATAAAATGAAAACTAAAAGACTTTCAAATCACATGAGCCAATATTTTATTCACAATAGAACATAGATAACATAGCAAATGTTTAAACTGAGAAAGTTTACAATTTTATGCACAAAATGAGCTCATTTCAATTTTGATTTCTGCTACAGGTCTCAAAATAGTTGGGACGGGGCATGTTTACCAGGGTGTAGCATCTCCTTTTCTTTTCAAAACAGTTTGAAGACGTCTGGGCATTGAGGCTATGAGTTGCTGGAGTTTTGCTGTTGGAATTTGGTCCCATTCTTGCCTTATATAGATTTCCAGCTGCTGAAGAGTTCGTGGTCGTCTTTGACGTATTTTTCGTTTAATGATGCGCCAAATGTTCTCTATAGGTGAAAGATCTGGACTGCAAGCAGGCCAGGTTAGCACCCGGACTCTTCTACGACGAAGCCATGCTGTTGTTATAGCTGCAGTATGTGGTTTTGCATTGTCCTGCTGAAATAAACAAGGCCTTCCCTGAAATAGACGTTGTTTGGAGGGAAGCATATGTTGCTCTAAAACCTTTATATACCTTTCAGCATTCACAGAGCCTTCCAAAACATGCAAGCTGCCCATACCGTATGCACTTATGCACCCCCATACCATCAAAGATGCTGGCTTTTGAACTGAACGCTGATAACATGCTGGAAGGTCTCCCTCCTCTTTAGCCCGGAGGACACGGCGTCCGTGATTTCCAACAAGAATGTCAAATTTGGACTCGTCTGACCATAAAACACTATTCCACTTTGAAATAGTCCATTTTAAATGAGCCTTGGCCCACAGGACACGACGGCGCTTCTGGACCATGTTCACATATGGCTTCCTTTTTGCATGATAGAGCTTTAGTTGGCATCTGCTGATGGCACGGCGGATTGTGTTTACCGACAGTGGTTTCTGAAAGTATTCCTGGGCCCATTTAGTAATGTCATTGACACAATCATGCCGATGAGTGATGCAGTGTCGTCTGAGAGCCCGAAGACCACGGGCATCCAATAAAGGTCTCCGGCCTTGTCCCTTACGCACAGAGATTTCTCCAGTTTCTCTGAATCTTTTGATGATGTTATGCACTGTAGATGATGAGATTTGCAAAGCCTTTGCAATTTGACGTTGAGGAACATTGTTTTTAAAGTTTTCCACAATTTTTTACGCAGTCTTTCACAGATTGGAGAGCCTCTGCCCATCTTTACTTTTGAGAGACTCTGCTTCTCTAAGACAAAGCTTTTATAGCTAATCATGTTACAGACCTGATATCAATTAACTTAATTAATCACTAGATGTTCTCCCAGTTGAATCTTTTCAAAACTGCTTGCTTTTTTAGCCATTTGTTGCCCCCGTGCCAACTTTTTTGAGACCTGTAGCAGGCATTAAATTTTAAATGAGCTAATTAAGTGGATAAAAGTGTAAAATTTCTCAGTTTAAACATTTGCTACGTTATCTATGTTCTATTGTGAATAAAATATTGGCTCATGTGATTTGAAATTCCTTTAGTTTTCATTTTATTAAAATTTAAAAAACGTCAAAAATTTAAAAAAAGTAAAAAACTTTTCCGCAATTCGGGTTGTAAGATGTCACAGAGGACTTATTTTATTTCTTTATTCCAACTTCCAAGTGGTGTAGTCTACGTTAGTTATGAATAAATTAAGTTATAAATTACTCATTCTCAGTGTTGCCAGACGTACGATAATTATCGTATTTGTACGATAATTTTTACCCCTGTACGATGTACGATCAATAATGAAAAAAATCCCGTAATGTACGATAATTTCAGAATTTTATGACAATTTAAATGATGGTAGTTGCAGTTATAGGGCTTCTTTACTCATACACGAAATTGGCTCATTACAGACACTCTAAATGCGTTCGTGTGCACCTGAGGGTGTGTTAAGAATGCAGGAGAGTGCCCTGCTTTAAAGCCTAGTTGCGGTCCAAGACAGCAAGAACTTCTTCAACATCTGGCAACACGCAGGATTCCGATGACAAGCGGCTCAGATGTGGAGTTAACTGCACCACGCAGAAACAGCTAAATTCCTTCTTCACTGGACGTGACAAAGCAAGTGTTAAAAATAATTTTAATATGATTTAATATGCACTGCGACGCAGACAGTCACTGAAAATAATGGGATAGTATTTTGTCTCACTGCTTCCGTCCAACAATACGCCTTATCTATTGTGGTAATTTGCAGGTCGTGTCAAAATGTTGTTGGTTTAGAATAGATAAATAACTCTTTTGACTCGTGTACGATAATTTTCTTCCAAATACGATAGTTTTGAACTTCTGGTACGATACTTGGATATTTCCAATCTGGCAACACTGCTCATTCTTGACACAAGGAAAAAGAGCGTGTGTGTGCGCTCACATTTGAATAATGTCGGGCTGTAAACGGGTTCGGGCTTTTAAAAAGCTGTCAATCAAAATGTACTTGTCAGGTTCGGGCCGAGACAAGGCCCGATTACAGCTCTAATTTAGAATGTATGTAAAACGGACATCTGAAAGACGTCTGTCAGACGTTTGTACACATGCTGTTGCAGACATGTGCTATCATCCCAGATGTGTGGGTCAATATCCACAACAGCCATTAAAAAAATATGTCCCGGTCTTTATGTTCAGATCATCATTCCCAAACTTTAGTTTAACAACAACTTTTAAATATAGGCTAACTTACTTGCAAAATTTACTTTCCACATCGACGAAGGTGTCTGAATTGCTTTCTAATCAGCTAATCTTCCTAAAAGGCGGCAATTGTATGGCGCATGCGCACATGTTGTGATCACTTTTTCAGAAAGACGGCAGCAGACACAGGAAACACAGAAAGGATACTGTTGTCTAGTTCTTAAAATAATAAATACACAATTAATTTTAGTCCGGCAATAACACAACTGAGGTGCCCTTGAGCAAGGCACCGAACCCCCAACTGCTCCCCGGGCGCCGCAACATAAATGATGCCCACTGCTCCTAGTGTGTGTTCACTGTGTGTGTGTGTTTGTTTGTGTGTGCACTTTGGATGGGTTAAAATTAAATGCAGAGCACGAATTCTGAGTATGGGTCACCATACTTGGCTGTATGTCACGTCACTTTTTCATCGCCAATCGTTTTTTATTATGTCTTACTGTTCAGCCACCCTGCACTAAAATTAACAGAATAATCTGTGTGTCCAGCAGAGGGCGCACTCAACAAACCAAAACAACGAGCACATGGTGAATGTCAGTACTGCCCCCATGCCACTCTGTGAACAAAGTTGCAGCAGGTATCTGCTGCATTCATTTAAAATTGTATGTTAAACATTCTTTAAAACACACAGTAAATAAAATGAATATGGATACATGCATAATCTTTCTTTAAACATACTGGAACAAGCAGATCAAATTCTGATTTATTTTTTCGCCTTTTATCTAACATTTAAAACATTACTCTTGAGCAGTGCAGGGCTGAAAGTGGAAAACAGCAGATGCAGATACAAACACCGCCCCTCCACCCGCCTCCCTCATCCTATTACTATGAGCAGCTGCTGGCCTATCGAGTCCGATACACTTTCACCTTTCAAGGATGTTTTGAGCGTCAAGGATCGCGTGCATCCGATACATAATTTATGTTGCATTAAACCCGACGGAATACATGTAGAAAAGGAAAACGATAACAGAGATGCCGGAAATCAACATTGCTTAACCTACAGGAGGAGCTGACAAAGGTAACAGTGGTCTTATATCCATCCGCTCACAATAAAAGCTTTACCTTTAGTTCAAGGCTCTACGTGCTAACAGCGTGACCATTACAAAACAGGCTTACTTAAATATCACTTTTTCACTTTTCAAAACTGTTGAAATAGATTAGTGAACCTCCACCACAGCGGCGTCCTGCGCATTACCAACCTGCTTAAACTGTTTTATTGTTCTATTTATTTCGAATCTGTCCCAATAAGCACGCAGCAGTAGTCTATATGAACAATATGGCCACCGAATGCAAAATACTGTTTATTGTCACAGGCCTATTAAATAACTTACACCAAGTTAAAATAATTTCTAAGTAATTTGTGAATGTCGAAGATCGGTTTTGTATAGTCGCATCTCAGCTCTGAAATATTTTTGAGCTGCGCATGTCTCAAGACTCCAAATGTTTATATATATATATATATATATATATATATATATATATGCTTAAACGTTTATAACTGAAAAGGTACAAAATAGGTAAGAGTAAAACATGCCATGAAAATGTTAATTCTGTGTTCTATATCGTGTCCAGAGGCCTCACTGGTGTACCTTCAGAGACCCCTGGTTAAAAACCCTTAATTAAAACCCTAATTATTACTGTTAGTTATATTAAAAAGAATATCAGACTATAGCAATGTTTTGTGGTTAGAGTTGTGGGTTCAGAATTTGGGTTAGGTATTTTCGTGTCAGTTGTAATCTTAATTGATCCAGGGATTTAAGCTAGTTCTTGAAATTCCTTTGAGAGTAAAATTCTGACTGACAGCCAAGAAATGTACTTTGTTCTGCTTAAAGAGCCAACAATGTAATAATTCCCTAGAGAAAGAAAGCATGTTAACACCATGCAGAGGCATGACCAATTTATATATACTCTGTAAGAATTATTACTATTATTATGCATTTTAAAGGCCATATCTGTGTGTATGTGTGTGTACAAGTGAGAGAGCAGACTCATAATTTTCTGAATAGTCAGTCAGTATCATTATTATGGTTCTGGTTTGATGGTGATTTCCTATTTGACCTTTTAAGACTGCGAGTGTAAAAGATGGATAAAGAAATTAGGGATGCAATGATAACATATTTTCAGAACCGATCCAAGCCAATACCAAAAATTCTGAGTATCTGCCGATACTGATCCAATCCGATACCAGTGCAGTTTTCTTTTTGAATCAATATAGAATTTCTATACTTCTCTGTGTTGAACTGATCATCACTCTTTTGTGTGTTAAACACAATCTACTACATACAGACAACTTCATTTTAATTTAAAATAACAAATGAAAAAATATATAATCATAATCTATGACAAATATACTATTATAAACTAGGTTAGTGGATAATTCAGCAGCAAAAGATACTCTAGATTCTAGAAAAATCACGGGTGTACAATAATTTGATCAAACCTATTGAAATATTTTATTTACAAATAAAAGTGAATAAGTCTAAAATCTGATAAAATGTGCACATTGCTCTTTGTACGTATTGTTGTACAATACATTCATGTAAAAACAATTATATACATTTATATAGAAATATAAAAGACATTTCTTTTAAATGTATAGCACAGCAATAAAGGCAGAAACATATCATAGATAGGACAAAACAAGAAAGATTATTAATTAGGGGTGTAACGGTACGCAAAAATCACAATTCAGTACGAACCTCGGTTTTAAAGTCACGGTTCGGTTCATTTTCGGTACAGTAAGGGTAAGAAATGCAAACATTAAACTGCAGGTTGTTTATTACTATAAACTTTTTTTAACAATTTGTTTACACTTTTTTTAAACACTTTTTAATAAAATATTATAATAATAATAATTATATATATATATATATATATATATATATATATTAGGGGTGTAACGGTACGCAAAAATCACGGTTCGGTACGTACCTTGGTTTTAAAGTCACAGTTCGGTTAATTTTCGATACAGTAAGGGAAAGAAATGCAAACATTAAACTGCAGGTTGTTTATTACTATAAACTTTTTTTAACAATTTGTTTACAATTTGTATTTTTTTTAAATACTTTTTAATAAAATATATATAAATTAAAAAAAGAATAAGAAATAAAATACTGCTGCAAAGTTCTCCACTAAATAAAATACTCTCAGTCTCAAACCAATGTCATATGATAAAATATAATGAAAAATATTTATAAATAACTATGATTACAGTGCAGCATTACCAATCCCAGCTTGTAGGCCTGCTCATATTTAAAAAATATATATAACTTTTCCAAAGTGTAAAGTGCAGCATGAACAGTTTCAGTTTTGAGACCTGCTCAGATTTCGTTATTGCGTTGGACCGATCGGAATTAAGAGCAAAGGTCTGTTTAAATGCCGACGTGAACTGCGTTTGAATTACAATCGTTTTTTTCCTAGTTGTAGTGATGTTCACACTCTCATGATGCCTTTTGAAAACCTTAGGCCGGTGACACACTGGCATATTGCACCTGTCAAACATAGTCTATTTTGCCATCAATACTGTTGATGGTGTCCTTTATCAGTAGGCTTTATATTTATGCTCAACATGAAGTATAGATATGGTTGTCGTGAAGACAAGATCCTGGTCTGTCGGCGCCTCGGCGGTTTCCCTCTATGTCACCTACAGTAGCAGCAGCGAGCCAGCGCCGAGTCAGGCATGATTCTGGTGTGTAAAGACACAGAGAACGCGAAGCAGGTGTCACGCAACTGACAAACAGCAGAAACGCCACGCTCACGCCACGCAGCCAGTGTGTCACCGGCCTTAGAATCAGCTGCAGGGCTGGATTTGCGCTGAACGCGAAGACTTCCGCCACTTAATATGTTCGTTTGGAAACACGAAAATGTATATGTTCCGCAAACAAAATATTGCATTCGGTCATTCGGTACACACGTGCACCGTACCGAAAGTCCTGTACCGAAACGGTCCGGTACGAATACACGTGTCTCAAACCAATATCACATAATAAAATATAATGAAAATATATAAATAAATAACTATGATTAAAGTGCAGCATTACCAATCCCAGCTTGTTGGCCTGCTCATATTTAAAAAATATATATAACTTTTCCAAAGTGTAAAGTGCAGCAACAACAGTTTCAGTTTTTAGACCTGCTCAGATTTCGTTATAGCGTTGGCCCGATCGTAATTAAGAGCAAAGGTCTGTTTAAATGCCGACGGGAGCTGCGTTTGAATTACGGTCGTTTTTTTCCTAGTTGTATTGATGTTCACACTCGCGTGATGCCTTTTGAAAACTTTAGAATCAGCTGCAGGGCAGGATTTGCGCTGAACGCGGAGACTTCCGCCACTTAATATGTTCGTGTGGAAACACGAAAATGTACCTATGTTCCGCACAAAATATTGCATTCGGTCATTCGGTACACACGTGCACCATACTGAAAGCCCTGTACCGAAACGGTCCGGTACGAATACACGAACCGTTACACCCCTATTATTAATAATCTTTAATTGTGTGGAAAAGTATTATAATACTAAAGGCGACAATATAGAGTGGCAAAGAGTGCTTATGCACATAGGGTTGTAGCAATAACCGCAATATTGTAATACCGCGCTATTGACAAGCAAACCGCAGAGGAAAGATAGCAACCGCAGAAACTGCGGCAACCGCAGTGTTCAGTTTTTTTTTTTTTTTTATGAGGCTGTGGCCTTCTTGTTTTTTCAATTTGTCACTGTGCATTCAATGTTAAATAAATGAATGATACAATATGGTTCCGACTGTAATTTTCTCGCGAGCTGTTGTAGCTTTATGGTGCTTCGTTTGTTTTGAATAGGCCGGCTGAAACGATGGGAGACGCTCGATCTCGTCCCAAAACCTAAGGTCACGTCGCCAGTTTGGGAACATTTCGGCTTTCAACCCAATGAAAAGGGTGAGCCAGCGAATTTAGATGAGCCTGTGACGCAGCAATACATCTAATTTGAGGTCATCGGGACATTCTAAAACGCTTAACGTGAAAAACGCTTAACGTGGTTTAATGTACTAATACAGTGATATTAAAGGCAGGGTAGGTAAAAAAAATGTATAAAAAACTTTTTAAACTTTATTTATATATCAATACATAATTAAAATGTAAGTACTCTGAAAAAGAAAGTATAAAAATCGAGTGCCTGTAGACCTCTCACGACTGTTTTAACGACAGCTCATTATTTCCATTCACTCCACCCCCTCCCTTCTGGGCTCCTTCCAAAGCCTCTACTATGGCTCGCTAAGTAATGTTATGTTAGCTATATTACGCAGCTACGTGTGCTAATGACACATGCTTCATGAAAAAAATATGTATGATCAAAATACAAAAAGAAAGATTTACCTGTCCAGCAGAAATAAAGCCATCAAGGAATCACTTTTCAGCCCCTTGAGTTCCCTCAGTTCTCGCCATCGCTGGAAAGCCACGCCGATTTTAACTCGCGTTTTATTTCTTTGTTTATCCAAAGACTTTTTGTTCATTGCCTTTTCTTGTACTGTTACTGTCTTCCTTTTTTTGCCTGGTTTGCCTTCACTAACTGCATAGGCTGGTACTGTGAATTTTGCTTGCTGTTTCTCTGCCATTGTTTTGGTATTCCTAGGATCCGTGCCTGTTGAATCAAACGTGCTGTTTCCTCAAATCAAACGTGCACGCGCAAGTGGGCAGGTCATGTGTGGCAAAAGGGTGGTTGCCATGGTTGCGAGAGAGTGACAGTCGCCTAAGCTAATCCTATGTTTCGTCCCGAAATGGAAATAATGAGCTGTGTTTAATACAGATTAAACGGTTTAGAGTCACTCGATTTTTATACTCTTTTTATCAGAGTACTTACATTTTAATTATGCATTGATATATATAGAAAGTTTAAACAAATTTGGAAGAAAGTTGTTTATACATGTATTACCTACCCTGCCTTTAAGAGACCAAACTCACTAAACATCATATTAATAAAGTGTACTATCTACAAAAAAATCAGATGAACCATGAATATGAATTCAACGCGTTTAATAACACGTTAAGCCTTTTCCTCCCATAGAAAACCATCATAAGGCTTAACGTGTTATTAAACGAGTTGCATTCATATTCAGGGCTCATCTGATTTTTTTACAGATAGTACAGTCGTGGCCAAAAGTTTTGAGAATTACATAAATATTAGTTTTCAAAAAGTTTGCTGCTAAACTGCTTTTAGATCTTTGTTTCAGTTGTTTCTGTGATGTACTGAAATATAATTACAAGCATTTCATACGTTTCAAAGGCTTTTATCGACAATTACATGACATTTATGCAAAGAGCCAGTATTTGCAGTGTTGGCCCTTCTTTTTCAGGACCTCTGCAATTCAACTGGGCATGCTCTCAATCAACTTCTGGGCCAAATCCTGACTGATAGCAACCCATTCTTTCATAATCACTTCTTGGAGTTTGTCAGAATTAGTGGGTTTTTGTTTGTCCACCCGCCTCTTGAGGATTGACCACAAGTTCATTAAGATCTAGGGAGTTTCCAGGCCATGGACCCAAAATTTCAACATTCTGTTCCGAAGGCACTTAGTTATCACTTTTGCCTTATGGCATGGTGCTCCATCGTGCTGGAAAATACATTGTTCTTCACCAAACTGTTGTTGGATTGTTGGAAGAAGTTGCTGTTGGAGGGTGTTTTGGTACCATTCTTTATTCATGGCTGTGTTTTTGGGCAGAATTGTGAGTGAGCCCACTCCCTTGGATGAGAAGCAACCCCACACATGAATGGTGTCAGGATGCTTCACTGTTGGCATGAAACAGGACTGATGGTAGCGCTCACCTTTTCTTCTCCGGACAAGCCTTTTTCCAAATGCCCCAAACAATCGGAAAGGGGCTTCATCGGAGAATATGACTTTGCCCCAGTCCTCAGCAGTCCATTCACTATACTTTCTGCAGAAGATCAATCTGTCCCTGATGTTTTTTTTGGAGAGAAGTGGCTTCTTTGCTGCCCTTCTTGACACCAGGCAATCTTCCAAAAGTCTTCGCCTCACTGTGCGTGCAGATGCGCTCACACCTGCCTGCTGCCATTCCTGAGCAAGCTCTGCACTGGTGGCACTCCGATCCCGCAGCTGAATCCTCTTTAGGAGACTATCCTGGCACTTGCTGGACTTTCTTGGACGCCCTGAAGCCTTCTTTACAAGAATTGAACCTCTTTCCTTGAAGTTCTTGATGATCCTATGAATTGTTGATTTAGGTGCAACCTTAGTAGCCACAATATCCTTGCCTGTGAAGCCATTTTTATGATTTCATATGATTTCAAGCATCACCCTCCTTTTAACATGTCAAGTCTGCCATTCTAACACATTCAGCCTGACATAATGATCTCCAGCCTTGTGCTCGTCAACATTCTCACCTGAGTTAACAAGACGATTACAGAAATGATCTCAGCAGGTCCTTTAATGACAGCAATGAAATGCAGTGGAAAGGTTTTTTTGGGGATTAAGTTAATTTTCATGGCAAAGAAGGACTATGCAATTCATCTGATCACTCTTCATAACATTCTGGAGTATATGCAAATTGCTATTATAAAAACTTAAGCAGCAACTTTTCCAATATTTATGTAATTCTCAAAACTTTTGGCCATGACTGTATACTTTATAAGTATGATTTTTAGTGAGTTTGGTCTGTTAATATCACTGTCTTAGTACATTAAGCCATGTTAAGCGTTTTTCACGGTAAGCGTTTTAGAGGGTCCCCTGTCATCCAGCGCAGCTGCCCCCTCAAGCATCAGGTCGCGGAGCAACAATCGAAAAGAACAGCTGAGACCAGTACCGGCCGACAGTTAGGAGTAGCTGAAGCCTTTGCAAAATCTGTAAAATACAGGCATGAAAGTAACAGGCATACCTGCTGAAGTCACGGACAACCTCCCCGTCAGTGCCCATACCCAAGAGAGCGTGAGCAGATAACGAGCTCACACGCTTTCTGCATGAGGAGTGCATCGACTCCAACGCGAATCCACTGTCCTGGTGTGCCAGTGGTGGTGCGATAATCAGTCTAGATTTCCGCTGCTGTCCAAAGTCGTGCGCAAATACATGTGTAATACATATTAGAACTCTTTGATTTCTTTAAAAAAAATGTATTGGAAAACGCATGTTCTTGTTGCTGTTTGGCATTTAACAATAAACAAAAATGTTTTAAAACGTGTCTCTCTGTCAGTTAAAATGAGCTTGAAACAACACAGAGTCACAGTGTGCAGGCTGCACAGCCCTACGAGTCCATGTAGAAAAGTAAGTACAACACACAAGCTGCTGTGCTCGTGTTAATCTTTGCAAACGGTTTCAAACAATTCAGTCCTATTTGGTGATCCTATTTTTAGTCCACATATGCTGATCATAAATTATAGAACATAAATCTCAAAAGCTTACTAGTTCAGTCTTACGTGACCGCAAATAAATAACTAAGAGTGCCGTTATCTCTTGTCTTGATTCAAATGCAAAAGCTCTTTCTGGTTTGCATTGTGTGACAGGCTGTGTGTATTACGAAGAGAGAGTCAGAGACGTTCGGATCCAATAGCAGCATTTATTAAACAGAATGGTCAGACAGGCAGAGATCAGGAATGGCGTCAGGTGTGTCAGGGATAACCAAGAATCATAACCAGAAACAAGCAGAGATTGGGGCAGGCAGCAGAGAAAACCGAGTCGAATACACAGTCCAAAAGGTCAAACACGGGAATAACAAACAAACAGGGGAAAACCGCTCTGAAATGTCAGACAGGCTAAACAAGACTTTGCAGTGATTGTGGTGCTTATATGTGTGTGTAAATGAGGTGCAGGTGTGGCAAGGAAATTGGCTGATGAATGAGGTGCAGGTGTGGCAGGGTGATGGTGATGCAGTGACTCATGGGAGATGTAGTTTGGGTGTGGTGCAACAGTAAGAGAGGTGCTAGTGTCCATGTGATGATATGGTGATATCTGGTGGTTGATGGGTGGAATGGTCCTGAGTGGAGTGCCCTTTACTGAAGTTCATGGGCACTCCATCTAATGATCGTGACAGTGTGTGCATGCATGCATGTAAAATGCATGTGAGAGAATGTGTGCTGAATGACGTTTGTTAGAGATGCTGAGTCAAATGACGTGCTTTACACCACTGCAGTCTGTTGTCAGCATGAAGTTGTGTACTTGTCTGTGTTTATATTCAACATGGTTTCAAATCTGGGTTATTTAGTGTCAAAAGCAGCCTGTTTACTGAGTCTGTCCTTAAGTAGGTTTGTGTGTGTGTGTGTGTGTCTGTTGTGGGTCATTGGTTTTGACCTGCTGGTGTGGAAGCCTCCAGTCAGATACATGGTAATAGACTCTAATCACGTGTGTGTGTGTGTGTGTGTGTGTGTCACTATCTATGCTTGACTATCTATGTGAGTGTGTGTGAATATTCAGAATTATTCCATCTCACCTAAGCTAACCTTTAGTGTTGAACTAATGTACTGTGCTTTTTTTGCATCCCTGGGTTCTATCATCTCTGGATTTGTCAATTTTTGTGAGAATATTTTTACCTGGAGCAGCAAATGTATTTTGTTTTACTTCTGTTCTCAAGCATCCTCCAGCCCAACTCTTCCCACACTCTTGAACAGTCTGCTTTGATTGTCTACTTGATTGTCTTTATTGTGGGTATTCAAAGCAACAGGTGATTGTCAATGATCTTCTGAGGGCAGCTCAGAGACCAAGAAAATATATCTCTGATGACTATGCATGATGACCCTTGCTTGTTAAGGAAATATTAAAGTCAATATTAGAAAGATATTAGTAATTCACAAAGGAGATGGAATGGAGCAGGCAGGGCCATTTTGCAAGCCAGTTATGATGACTGAAATTTTCTTCAGGGAAAGTCAGAATGCCCTAATTGGAGATCATGATCATGGACAAAACCACTGAAATCAAAGCATTATGTTTTTTGAGAAAAGGTATGTTACTAAACTATCAGTAACTGATCCTGAAACTCCATCCCAATACTGATGTTACATGTTATGAATGATATTATATGGCTTTGTAAAAAGATCGGAAATTAAAACTTTTAAAACACTTAGGCCCGGTTTCACAGACAGGGCTTAGACTAAACTAGGATTAGGCCATAGTTCAGTTAGGACATTAAAGTGATTTTTATTAACATGCCTTAGAAAAAACATTACTTGTGTGCATCTTGAGACAAAACAAAGGCACTGATATATTTCAATATCAGTCAGTGCAATTTCTTTCAGTTAAAATAGCTCAGATTTACACTTTAGTCTGGGACTAGACTTAAGCCTGGTCTGTGAAACTGGGGGATAAATTAATTTAGACATCGCAATATTTTAATACAAGTCCTTTTGAATCTTTCTATAGAAAATAGTATATACTTTTGAAAACATAAGCGTTCAAAATAATAAAGAAAGGAACCCTCTACTGGTCAGATATAGAGCTCTTAAAGGGTTAAATCTCTGTCACAATTGATCACCAACTTTTTTAAATTAGGGCTGATTATTCTAAATCTTAAAATTTGGCAGATACAGTAAATTATTAAAACACAGAAATTAGCTGATAAATTATATGATGTCAATATATTGAACATTTAAACTAGACCCCTATATTTAAAATGTTATTGTAGATTATAAACCATATTATAAATAATGCTGATGTCTTCTTAATGATAGTTTGCTCACTAACTGAAAGATTTTCTAAACAATTGTCTATTCATGACATAAAACTGCAGTATAACTTTACTTTGAGGATATAGTCAAATCTTATGTTCCTTTATGAACTATGTTGCCTGATTTATGGAATCTGTATTTTTGTCTTTTGTTTTATTAATAATACTCTGTAACAGGGACGACGAATGTAGTATTCTATGTTAGTTACTCTACAGAAGTTATATTCAGCCTAGGTTCGGCTCTGGGAGGATTTAAAAGTAAAAGGGTGGACCAAATCAATTGTGAGTAATTACCAGCCGGCAATTTATTTACAATAATTCACATTCAATGTAAACAGTATTCTCACAGTTGACTCTTTGTCTGGTTTCCACTCAACACTATGAACCAACAACAAAATGATTCATATCAAACCCGTAGTTGAATGTAAATACCAAAAATTAAATAAAATGAAATAAAACAAAATAAAACACAGTCTCAATTTGTTCTGGATCCTTTGTAGAATATAAAATGTCCATATGAAAAAACTCAAATGTCCATATGTTAAGCTCCAATGGTCATGTGTGTGTGTAAAGAGCTTCAATGTCTTTGTGTGTAAAGAGCTTCAATATATTTGTGTGTAAAGGCCTTGTGTGTTGCTACCCGGGTAGTATGGATGTGCTTAGCTCTCTTGTGTGCATCCGTGATGGACCACGATGATTCTTTGAATGGTAGATCAGGGTCTGGCTCGCTGTTCAAATGGTAGATCACTCAAATTGAATCAGCATTCAAAAAAACCATTCAGAGTTCGTGTAAAAGAAAACCCAGTAAACAAAAGCTTTGACCAGTTGTTTTCCTCAGCAACTGGGTAAATAAACGACCTCAATGACTAATGTTACTCTTTATAAAAGAATATGCACATTGAACTGAAAAAACAAATGAAAATTAGATTGTCTTTTTGCTGCTACACGCTAACCTCGTGCGTACATATTCAGCAGGCTTCTTCATCTGATTTTCAACATACGTTGACTCTCAACATGACACAGCGTTAACCGCCATCTAGAGGTTAATGACAGTACTGCGCCTAAAACACAGAAACTTCCTTTTAAGGTATATAAATCAACTGTAGTTACAAATAAATATACTTTAGGACTAGAAATAAAGGAAAACTCTGAATGTTAAATTCGAAAGGGTTACATCCTCCCCTCCTAAACCTGCATGCGTCTCTGCATGTAGTGTACCTATAAAATAATTGATCTATCAGGGGTAAGTATCCTAACTTCAGGGAAATTATCTGGCTCAAGGGCTTGTGTAAAAGCTTTGTTTAAACCACTGAACAGGGATTGCATGACTAACACTAAGGGATTACCTAATGAAGTGTAAGTTAGCCTATCAGGTGGCTCCCTGACTCTGGTAGAACGTCTGAACTCCTGCTCAGGTATTTCTTCCACAGGGGTATTTCCATTTCTTTCAACATTCTCCTCAATCAGTATTTCACTGTCGTTGTCTTCTTTCCTTTCCACATATTTTCCCTCAACAGGTTCCATTCTGTACCTGATAAACTCCTCAGTTGACACATCATTGATAACTTCAACAGCTTCAGAATTCAGTTCCTTGACAGGTAAGTTTCTCACATTTTCTTCCAGAGTATCCTCAGGTAAGTTTGTTTCTTTCTTTTCAGCTAAAGTTACTTCTTCCTCTACATTTTCCTCATCAAATTGCACATGCTCAAGTTCAATATCCTGACTTTCCACATCCTCAGAAGGTTCAAATGACCGTGCATTTGGATTAAGTGTTGTCCCACAGGAACTTTCTTCCATTCCTCGTATGTAGGGTACTTTCTTGACAATTGTTATGGTAGGATATGTCTCATCATGCATTATTTGAGGAAAGTAGAAATCTGGTTCTTCATCACTATCATACGCTTGTTCACCATCTTCCTCTGGAACTGTTGGTGATTCCTTAGAACAAGTTGTTTTTTCCTTTTCCTCCACCCTTTTGTCTTCTTCACTTGAATTGGTGGGGGTTAAGAAACCACAAGGCAAGAGTAAATCTCGATGAAGGGTTCTTTCAGGTCCGTCAGTCGTAAGAGGCTTTACAACATAAACTGGAGATTCAGTTATTTGCTTGACTACTTGGTAGATGGTCTTGCTCCATCGGTCAGCTTTCTTGTGCTTGCCTCTTATGCCAACATTCTTGACAAGAACACGGTCTCCAGCTTGTAAAGTGGATTCTCTCACTTTCAGATCATATCGTTGCTTGTTGCGAAGAGCTGTCTTCTTACTGTATTCAACAGCAATCTTGTAGCTTTCTTGCAGACTCTCTTGAAGCTTTTTGACATACTCAACATGACTAATTCTCTTTTCTCCTTCAGGCTTGATACCAAAGGCTACATCTATGGGAAGGCTTGGCTGTCTCCCGAACATTAGCTGGTAAGGAGAAAATCCAGTAGTGTCATTTTTCGTACAGTTATAGGCATGTACCAGAGGCTGTACAAACTCACGCCATTTGGTCTTGTCTTCTTCTTGAAGAGTTCCGAGCATCTGCAGAAGAGTTCGGTTAAACCGCTCCACGGGATTTCCACGTGGGTGGTAAGGAGTAGTCCTAGTCTTCTTTATACCCAGTAGTTGACAAAGGTCTTTGATCACAGCAGATTCGAAATCTCGACCTTGGTCGCTGTGCAGGCGTTCTGGTATGCCATAATGGATGAAAAAGTTACTCCAAAGTGCTTTAGCAACTGTCTTTGCTTTCTGATCAGATGTCGGAATTGCCACAGCATACTTCGTGAAATGATCAGTAATGACTAGAATGTTCTTCGTACCTTTACCATCCGGCTCAAGAGAAAGGTAGTCCATGCAGACTAGTTCTAAAGGTCGGCTTGTTTCGATGTTAACAAGGGGAAATGCTTTTTCTGCTTTTGCCTTTCTTCTGACACACCTTTCACAGGTACTGACTTTGTTTTCGACATCCAATGACATCCTTGGCCAATAGAAACGTGTACGAACTAAATCCAAAGTCCGCTCCACTCCCATATGACCTACTGAGTCGTGCAAAACTTCCAAGACAACTTCCTTATACTTCTGTGGTAGAACTAGCTGATAGAAGGGCTCTCCTCTATTCATACGCTTCCTGTAGAGGACTCCATCGAGAACTACAAGTTGGTGAATCAGTCGAAGCATGAGTTGGACCTCTCGGTTTTCTTGCTGTCTGACACGGTAAGAAAGACGTTTGCCAGTGTTCAAGAGGTGAGTTATTCTGCTAATGACAGGATCATTTGCTTGCTCTGCAGCCCAATCCTGTTGCGACATCCTAGGAAGGGTACTGGAACCATGAAGAAATTCAGCTTGGGAGAATTCAACTGGGATGGCATTGACATCAATGGCAAGACACTCCAGAGCAACAGGTAAATTGGTATCTTTGTCTGCCGCAGTGCGTCCATACAATTGATGCTTTTGACAAACAGCTTCCACTGCTTCCTTAGGAAAGGAAATCCCATTTTCTTCATTCAGAAACCGGGAGATGAACTGACTGATGCGGTCATCTTCGACCTGGGCGCTGTTATCAGGATTGACCAGCTCATGTGGTCGCCTGGAAAGACCGTCAGCATCTTGGTTTTTCTTTCCAGCTCTGTATTTAATGCTGAAATTGAAAGTAGACAGAGCTGCAAGCCATCGATGTCCTGCAGCGTCAAGCTTGGCAGACGTCAATATATATGTGAGAGGATTATTGTCGGTCATGATGGTAAACTCGACTCCATACAGATAGTCATAAAACTTATCCGTCACTGCCCACTTTAAGGCTAAGAATTCCAGCTTGTGGGTGGGATAGCGCTTTTCACAGTTGGACAATCCTCTGCTGGCAAATGAAATTACCCTCATGTGACCATCTTGTTCCTGATACAAGGCAGCTCCAAGTCCATGGAGGCTGGCATCAGTATGTAAGATATACGGCAGTTTTGGATTTGCAAATCCTAACACAGGGGCTGTAGTGAGATTTTGAATTAGTGTCTGGAATGCGGTGTCACACTCAGGCGTCCATCTACCACCAAAAGGTTTCTTGAAATCAGAATTGGAGGCAGGCTTAAAACCCTTTGCATTCCTTCGAGGTGGACAATAGCCAACTGTTAGTGCATTCAATGGTTTGGCAATTTTGGAGTAGTCTCTGACAAACCTCCGATAATACCCAGTGAAACCCAGAAAGGACTTTAGCTCACTGATATTTGTCGGCTTTGGCCAGGTGGTGAGTGCAGAGATTTTCTCAGGGTCTGTTTCTACGCCTTTCTCCGAAACAATATGTCCCAGATATTTCACAGATTTCATGAAAAAATGGCATTTGCTTGGAGATAGTTTTAAGCCAAACTCTTTCAGCTGGTTCAGGACTTTCGTCAGGCATTCTTCATGTTCCTCCAGGCTTTTAGAGAAAACGATGAGATCGTTGAGAAATACAAGGACTTCTTTGAGATGCAAGGTGCCCATACACTTTTCCATGACACGCTGAAATGTACTAGGTGCATTAGTCACTCCCTGAGGCATCCTATTAAATTCCCAGAATCCCATAGGTGTTACGAATGCCGTCTTGTACTTATCCTCCTCTTCAACCTCTACCTGATAGTAACCTGACTTAAGATCCATGACAGAGAACCATTTAGATCCTGTCAATGCAGAAAACGTTTCCTCAATGTTAGGCAGTGCGTAGGCATCTTTGATCGTCTGACTATTTAGTTTTCTGTAGTCTACACACAGGCGGATAGCACCGTTCTTCTTCTTTACAACAACTATTGGCGAAGCGAAAGGACTTTCCGACTCACGAATTATGTTTGCATCTTTAAGCTCCTGGAGATGAAACCTAACAGCTTCATAATCTGAGGGATGGATAGGCCTCACTCTCTGCTTAAAAGGGGTTGGATCTGAAAGTCGAATTCTGTGCTTGACAGCTGAAGTGTGCCCATAGTCAAGGTCACCCATCGCAAATACTTCAGGAATGGAGTTGAGCCTGGTCGTGATTCTATCTTTCCACTCTTCTGAGAGAGATGAGTCTGTGAAGTCGAATGTGATCTTATTTTCAGGATTGGTGGAACATGCTGCATTGCAACCGACTTTAATAGTGGAAGGCACAACACTTGGTTTTTTCTCTTTAGCTGAGGTATCCCTTAGTGAGGACAGAGCTGATGGAGCATAGAGCTCAGCTAAACAACAGTTAGCAGGGAGTGTGATTTCGTGTGCTGTTTCATTCTGTAGGATAATGGGGACTTTAAATGAAGTACGTCTGGGACTGGTCAGGACGTAACTACACAAAAGTAGACCACCAGGGAGACTGGAGTGAGTGGATGGCTCTACTACAAGGGGAGCATCAGCAACCGTTGCCACATTCCTAGCGTACCCATCCAGGACCATCTTTTGACCCGCTGGAATAGTGACACATTTCTGACCCTGTAGTTTGACTTGGCCCACTTTACCATCGCTTTGTCCCAGCATGTATCTGCGCAACAGAGTTTTCAAAAGGGGTGCATGTTGGAATTTGTCCTTGGGAGCAGCATAACTGCTGTCGTTTGCAACACAGGATTTAAACAATATGTCAAGGGTGTTGGTGCCAACCAGAACTGGGACTTCAGCATTGAATTTGTAGTCAGGTATGACAAGTGCAAGGGTGGAAACAGTTTCAGCTTTTCCAGCAATTCTCTCTGGGAAATGTATGCTAACTTCAGTATAGCCCAAGTATGGTACAGTCTGACCCCCAGCTCCTTCAACTTCAATAAGATCATCAAGAGAGAGGATTGGAGAGGATGACAGATGTGTATCATAAAAGGACTTGGACACAGTGGTTACTTGTGACCCTGAATCAAGAAGAGAGTTGCAAACTTGTCCCTCAATGATGATTTCGGCTGTGCATTTAGGACCAATTATGCCAGAGATTAACTCACTTTCATGAGAAGGAAGACTTGGGTGAGCTTGACATCTTGCTTCTCTTTGGTTCAATTCGTTGGAACATTCTTTGCTGCTATGGGCCCCAGTATGTCCCGTTACTGAAACCCCGTCCAGTTTAACGGCACTCCGTTTTTCACTTTCCATTCATCTTGTTTCACTTTGAGCTCTTTGTACTTTCGGTCCACAAGCGCTTTGTTGATGGAACCTTCACACGTCCTAGCTATGTGGCCATCTTCACCACATCTGAAACAAAACCAGGGTTTTGGTGTTTTAGCTGTTACCTGTTGAGCTTGCATCTCCACTTTAGGTGTCATCGTGTTTGGGTATTCTGTCAATTTGGACTCATGTTTCTTCTTTTTCTCAGATTTGGATGATCTAAGCTGCATCTGGAGATCAGCCACCTGTTTTCTCAAAGCCTCGGTTTCTGAAATGTAGGTCTGCAACACACTTGAGTCACTGTAAGAAGACATGTCAACAACAGATTGTTTGTGAATTGCAGCTTTGTGCTTTGAACTGCCTAAGTGTCGTTGCATTCTGTCCAGTTTTGCTGCACGTCTGTCTTCCTCAGTTCTGAGCAGCAACAAAAGCTCTGCAAAGTCAGGTGGTGTCTTGGCTTTGGCTTCCAGCTGAAGGGTAAGTATTAATGAATGGTCCCAGCAGCCACGCTGAAATTGTTTCAACAACTGACGATCTGCAGATGATTGCTTTACACCATTTCTCCTAACCGCAGTACTAAGCAGTGTTTGCAGTCTTTGTAAGTAATCAGATGCTTTCTCACCAGGATCTTGGTTGGTGTTCAGGAAACGAGCGAAGATTTCATCACCATCTTCAACTAAGCCGTATGCAGAGTCTAGAAGCTTCACATAGTCTCTAGGAGGAGCTGTAGAACCAAGCTGCTTAACCACATCTGAAGCTGGTGGCAAGAGGCTTTCTAAGATTTTCCTTCGCTGGATATCTATTGGAAGAGAATCCTGCAACAGAAGGTCAACATGGAGACACCAGGTATCAAAGTCAGCTTCACCTGGGGGTTTAGGCACTTTTCCTGAGAAGGAACGCAGCCACTTGGAGTGTGTCTGTGCAGAAAAAGCATCATTTTTAATGACATGCTCAACAACAATGCGCTGAATCTCAGGAGGGTTTATGTCATCATTGGTAAATGTGTTAAAGGCAGGCTTTGGTGTTTTTTTCCTCACAGCAGGATCAGGCTTGGTGTCTGAGCTACGGGCACTTGACTTTGATTTTGGCTTCCTAAGTGGTTGTCTTTTTAGATACCTCTTTGGAATAAAGGCACTGCTATCAGAAGAGACGTCTTCGGGAACAGCATTATCACTGTCATCACTTGACTCCACGGATGAACTTTGTGCTTGGGTAAGGGACTGTGCTAAGGGCTGTGCTAGCACTTTGACACTATCTGCATACCATGTGACTGCTGGGTTTCGCACACTCTTAATTTCTAGGGGAAACTTAGGCTCAAGAAGTGTGACAGGAGTGTGTGTATCAAACTCGACTATGATGATGGGCTGTCCCGTCTGCTCAGTAGAGGCGGCTACTCTCACTACTTTCACAATGACCCCAAAACTCTCAAAAGTGGTTATAATATCATCATCTGTGTCATTTACAGTAATGCCTAACACACATAACGAATGTCGTGCTTTCACATTGTAGGACTTCTCAATGTCAGACATACTCATTGTGCTAATTTTCCAAAAAAATGACGTCCGAAAATAAAACTTTGAATTTCACTACTCTCTCAATATGCTTGTAACCGGCTAATAAATAAAAATCCTCCTGGCTGGCTCGCCACAAAAAGGGATGTAATAGGGACGACGAATGTAGTATTCTATGTTAGTTACTCTACAGAAGTTATATTCAGCCTAGGTTCGGCTCTGGGAGGATTTAAAAGTAAAAGGGTGGACCAAATCAATTGTGAGTAATTACCAGCCGGCAATTTATTTACAATAATTCACATTCAATGTAAACAGTATTCTCACAGTTGACTCTTTGTCTGGTTTCCACTCAACACTATGAACCAACAACAAAATGATTCATATCAAACCCGTAGTTGAATGTAAATACCAAAAATTAAATAAAATGAAATAAAACAAAATAAAACACAGTCTCAATTTGTTCTGGATCCTTTGTAGAATATAAAGTGCTCAAATGTCCATATGAAAAAACTCAAATGTCCATATGTTAAGCTCCAATGGTCATGTGTGTGTGTGTAAAGAGCTTCAATGTCTTTGTGTGTAAAGAGCTTCAATATATTTGTGTGTAAAGGCCTTGTGTGTTGCTACCCGGGTAGTATGGATGTGCTTAGCTCTCTTGTGTGCATCCGTGATGGACCACGATGATTCTTTGAATGGTAGATCAGGGTCTGGCTCGCTGTTCAAATGGTAGATCACTCAAATTGAATCAGCATTAAAAAAAAACCAATCAGAGTTCGTGTAAAAGAAAACCCAGTAAACAAAAGCTTTGACCAGTTGTTTTCCTCAGCAACTGGGTAAATAAACGACCTCAATGACTAATGTTACTCTTTATAAAAGAATATGCACATTGAACTGAAAAAACAAATGAAAATTAGATCGTCTTTTTGCTGCTACACGCTAACCTCGTGCGTACATATTCAGCAGGCTTCTTCATCTGATTTTCAACATACGTTGACTCTCAACATGACACAGCGTTAACCGCCATCTAGAGGTTAATGACAGTACTGCGCCTAAAACACAGAAACTTCCTTTTAAGGTATATAAATCAACTGTAGTTACAAATAAATATACTTTAGGACTAGAAATAAAGGAAAACTCTGAATGTTAAATTCGAAAGGGTTACAACTCCATAGTAAGCAGAGTCACTCTAATATAGAAAAGAGCAATTAAGCCTCAAATTCTATAAAACGTCTTAACAATTGTATGCTCTTCTTTCTGCCTTCATATTTCCTGTCTATCAGGCATAAGAGACAGAAAGCAGACAGCATGTGGCATCTTCAGAGATAAATTTATTGGAAACCAGACCTGCAGACATCCATGTGCTTCTGGGGCAGACCTAACCAGACCACTTTCTATCACTTAGCACTAGCATTTAGTCCTAATAACAATGATGATTCCAGTTTGTTTCATAACTAATGTGTATGTGCAACCACTTTAAACAGTCTTATTAATTATCTTAATATTAGCATGATTAAAGAAAAAGAGAGGGTTCACAACAGTCAGGCATCAAGATTATGGCTGCTGGTTCATTAGCAGTGGCTTAGTTTTAGCTGACTGATCTGCATACTGTCATAGTCAAGGATTAAATATCATTGAATTTCCTGAGTGAGCGTAAACTTGGTATGTCCCTTGTTTTACCCTTGAGATCCTGTTGACAATGTGGTTCTCTCTTTCTCGCTGTGTGTTTGTCTGCATGTCAATGTAGATTTTCCCATGGGACGGAGCGGCAAAATTTCAGAGGTGTGGAAATGTTCAGAAAGAGACCTCCCCCAGGTAAACAAAAAGCTACCCTCTCTAAACACACACATAAACACTTTTAAATTTAATTGCCATATTGTGCTCTGAATTTAAAATACACACTTTAATGTGTAGGGGAAGTCGTGGCTTGTGTGTGTTCGCTGCTGTGTTTGTGCACTTTGGATGGGTTAAATGCAGAGGCTGAATTCTGATTATGGATCACCATACTTGGCTGTATGTCACGTCACTTTTTTATTTTATTTTAAACATTATGTATCAGCAAAATAATGTTTGTTAATATTAATTTTAGAAGGCCCCTCAACACTCAGCTTTACCTTCCCTTTCATGGCAACAGTGTTCATTTTGACAGCAAATTTTGATTTAGCTTTAGTCACGGCCTTTGGACTAAAGTACCATTTAGTTATTGTGTACAACACATGAGTTTAAAGGTAAAAAAAAAAAACGAAACAAAAAACACAATTTCCCAGAACATACCACAGGTTGGTAAAAAAAAAGCACCTTCCTACATTCCATAATAGGTCTGCACAATTAATCGTATTTCTAATCGCGATTGCAATTACAGATGCCACAATTACGTAATCGTTCAAAGCGGCAATTAATCATTCAAAGTCCGCTTATGTTATTCTGCATACTTAAGATGCGTTTTTTTTCTTTCTACATGTTATCTTAAATGTTTTTCCCATTGTTTAAATTTTAGTTTTAGTATAACATTATAATACCATTCATACAGTATTTTTACTTTTTTATAATTTAAAGAAGAAACCAATCTGAGGTATATTTGAGGCTTAATACTATAGAAAAGCACTAAAGTTTTTCAGTTAGAGTGTTTTCAGCTTGTTTCTTTTTATATAAAAATATGTCATGCAGTTGCATCAAACAATGGTATAAACGTCATTCATTGTAAATTGTCATAATAGTAATTAATAATCGCAATTACTATTTCAAGGGAATAATCGACAATTATGACTTTTATCATAATTGTGCAGCCCTATTCCATAACTTCACAAATCTAAAGCTTCTTTAATATCAAATAAAGTCCAAAAACACCTTCCAGATATCTAAAAAATTCTGAGGGTTTCGTTCTTATTACATATGTAAGATCTTCAATATCCAAACATGTTATTAAGTTTTTTAGCAATAGTCCAATGGAAGGGGGTTTTAGTCATATTTTAGTCATCTGAATTGTTGTAGTCTTAGTCTAGTTTTAGTCAAATAAATATCATAAGACTTTAGTCAAGTAAATCTACATTATGTTTAGCCGACTATAATCTAATGGGTTTAGTTATGGTGTAATGCATTTATTAAGCATTTCTCAAAAATTTCCAAACTCATATTCCTGCAGAGAACATCTATTACCCTGTTAATATTAATAATATTAAGGTTTGAACAGACACACATTTAACTCCACATAACATGTCTTTATCTCAAAATTAAATAAAACCACTTCTCATAAAAAACAAGGATATTGGTCAATACAATAGTCCTATAATAGTCATTCTTTATATAAACTTGCCAGAGGCGGACAGAGTACACAGCTTCATTACTTGAGTAAAAGTACAGATACCCTTTGCTAGATTTTACTCAAGTACAAGTAAAAGTACTACAGTCAGATGTCTACTTAAGTAAAAGTACTGAAGTACTTATTTTTAAAAGTACTTGAGTACAAGAGTACATTTTCTAAATATTGCATTATTACTGCCACAGTGCTTACATTTATGTACAGAAACGTCCTACATGGAGTTATGAAAAATGTTAATACATTGGAGAAAGTAAATTGAAAGTAAAATCAAGTCATTTTCATCTTTTTACTTTGTTGCTTTATTTAACATTTCTCACATGCCCACAAGGCAATAGCACAATGGCAACGCTCTGACAAACCTCTGCTAGAGTTTTAACGGAATTTTTGCACCCACATTTAAACCTGACTGTGTTAAACACACTGCATACTCAAAAAATTCAGCTAACAATTGTGTGTACATGTGAGTTTCTATGTTTTTTCATCAATCAAATCAATAAAACTAAACCAGCAAAGAAGGCAATATAGCAATGTTCTGACACAATTCTGAACCTGAAGTGTTATACACGCAGCATAGAAGAGAAAATAATAATGATTAAAGAAAATCAGCTAATCAGCTGTGTTTAGGTCAGTGTACAAAGAAGGAAAATTTAAATTCAGCTCATTTGAGTGACAGTATTAAGCCCCTTCCTCTCACACTGACATACAGGCAAAGGCAGGAGAAAATACTTTCAGCTGAATAACACCATTCTCACACACACACACAAATCTATGTGTGACAACTCTGTGTGTGTGTGTGTGTGTGTGTGTGTGTGTGTGTGTGTGTGTGTGTACTGTACTTCAATTCAATCAAATGTCCTGAAGTCGTCTTCTTTTCTTTTTTTTCCTTTTTTTCCGTCCACACGGAGATGCTTTTCTGTGAATATGCACACATTTTTTATCGGATAGACGTTTCGTCCAAATGGAATCCGACGTTTTGGAAGAGTGAAACCGATGTTTTTTGAAACCGGTCCCAGAGTGGATAAATTTGAAAATGCGCCTTTGCGTTTTCGTTTGTGTATCACGCGCAAGGTTTATGAGCAAGTCCATGTCTTCTTCTCCATTTTAAGTGTATCTGTGTGGCAGAATTACAGCGCCACATGCTGGTCTGGCATGTATACTACATCGTTTTGTAGTTTCATGTGGAAGCGGAAATTCCTTGAGACGAGGAAAAAAAAGATCGGATTGGGGTAAACTCCGTGTGGACGGGGCCGAAGAAGTAATGGGTACTTACGGTTATGGATAGAAATGTAGCGGAGTAAAGAGTACAATATTTGCCTCTCAAATGTACTTGAGTAAAGTCATGAGTACTCCCCAAAAATGATACTCGAGTAATGTACAGATCCTTCAAAATTGTACTTAAGTACTCTACTCAAGTAAATGTACTCCGCTACTGTCCGGCTCTGCAACTTGCATACAACGTCCTTCATTCTTTCAAGAAGACGTTTATTTATATAAATTAAATTTAGGTTAATATTTATGAGAACTCCTAAAGTGATTCTGTCAAGAGCAGTGAGTGATTTCTCCTCTTTCTTTTTTTGATTCATTAACAATAAGAGGACCGACAGCATTAAGTAAATTAGGCTGTTGCCCCTTTAAAACTGACTGCACAGATTCATTATACTGGCTATATTCTCCCAACTTAAGACATAACCGGGTGTGTTTACGTGAAAACTCTTCAAAATGCACAAATATCATTTTCGTGTATTTCTCTGTTAAATTGGGATGGAGAACTGAATTCAGTAGTCGTGCTCTGTTTGAGATGTGCTATTCTGTGTGCGGGATTTGGCAGTGTGTGCTTAGAAAACCGGACCGAATTAAGTGCTCTTTTTTCGTGTCGTCACTATTTTCAAATTTATACACGTCTGCTTTTCTCTTACTCCCAGATGGTGAATTTTTTTACGTTTTATGAGCTGTGCAGCAAATTTATGCAAACGTATTATCTGAGCGTTACAGTTAAAATGTGTGCCATACACCCTTTTTTCCACACAGTAAGTTCATTTTGAATGGATCTCTGTCCAATCATCCCTCCCTAACATTTTTGACTCTTTATTATTCGGTGACGAAAATGTCAATAGGTTTTCGTCATTGTTTTTGTCATTCAAAAAGAGTTATTATTTCAATATCATCTCATTTTTGTCTGTGAAAAAAACGTTGTTGATGAAAATTGACATATTTACTGTCAACATTTAAGTGTTTTTGTGAATTGGAGGCTTATTCATCAGAATTCTTATTTGTACGTTTTTGTACAATCTACACCCCATAGACCTGAACCAGGTTAGATGCCATATTGATTTTGCCAGCCCTTTTGCTCACTCTGGATGAGTACAGTTCTTGGAGCGTGGGGAGGGTTGTACCAATGATTCGCTCAGCAGTTCAGACTACCCTCTGTAGTCTTCTGAGGTCAGATTTGGTAGCTGAGCTGAACCAGACAGTTATTGAAGTGCAGAGGACAGATTCAATGTTGGCAGAGTAGAACTGTTTCAGCAGATCCTGTGGCAGGTTGAACTTCCTCAGCTGGCGAAGGAAGTACAACCTCTGCTGGGCCTTTTTAACAATGGAGCCAATGTGAATGTCCCATTTCAGGTCCTAAAAGATGCCCAGGAACCTGAATGACTCCACTGCAGTCACAGTGCTGTACATAATGGTGAGTGAGGGGAGTCCAAGGGGGTTTCTCCTGAAGTCCACGATCATCTCCACATCATCTTTTGAGTGTGTTAAGTTCCAGGTTGTTAAGACTTTTGAGTGTGTTAAGTTCCAGGTTGTTAAGACTGCACCAGACAGCCAGCTCTTTAACTTCATATCTGTTAGCAGACTCGTCACCATCCTGAATGAGGCCAATGAGTGTGGTGTCGTCTGCAAACTTCAGCTTGACAGAGGGGTCTTTAGATGTGCAATCGTTGGTGTAGAGGTAGAAGAGCAGTGGAGAGAGAACACTGAGGAGCTTCAGTGCTGATCATACGAGTACTGGATGTGAGTTTTCCCAGCCTCACTAGCTGCTGCCTGTCTGTCAGGAAGCTGTTGATACACTGACAGACGGAGGTGGGCACAGAAAGCTGAGCAGTTTGGGCAGGAGGAGGTTTGGAATTATCTTGTTAAAGGCCGAGCTGAGGTCCACAATCAGGATCCTCACATAAGTACCTGGTCTGTCTAGACGTTGCAGAACATAATGCAGCCCCATGTTTACTGCATTGTCCACAGACCTGTTTGCTCTGTAGGCAAACTGAAGAGGATCCAGCAAGGATCCAATGATGTCCTTCAGGTGGGCCAGCACCAGTTTTTCAAAAGACTTCATGACCACAGATGTTAGAGCCACAGGTCTGTAGTCATTTAGACCTGTAATTTTGGATTTCTTTGGAAGGGGATGATGGATGAGCATTTGAAGCGTGTAGGGATTTTGCACAGCTCCAGTGATCTGTTGAAGATCTGTGTGAAGATAGGGGCCAGCTGGTCAGCACAGGATTTCAGACAGGCTGGTGTAACATAATCTGGGCCTGATGCTTTTTTCCTTTTCTGCCTCCGGAAGAACTGGCTCACCTTTGCTGATGTGAATTGCAGGTATCGGGGAGAGGGGGGTTGCAGGAGGTGTGAATGGTCATGTGGAGAGTAGGGATGTGCACGGATAGTCGAACATTCGAATATTCGTTCTGCTCTAATTATTAGATAAATTAAAAATTATATTCGAATTTCGCAAAAAAAAAAAAAAAGTTCACAATAAAACCTAATTTGGTCACTTTCTGTGATTCTCCACGGCATATTTGAAGGTGTATGCAAGCAAAAAATAATTAATGAATGATTAAGGGGCCATTCACATATCGCGCCTAATAAGGCGTGGAAAAGGCTATGCGCGCCGCTTTCTCCTTCTTTCCAAAGCGCTCGGGCAGAAGCGCTCCTGAGGCGACGCGTTCTCTCCATGAAGACGGAAATTTCAGCAAAGGATAAATGGATTTGCAGCACAAAAAAAATCGCTTTCAGTAGCTCTGCTACTAAATTTATTTCAAAATGGCAATCCATATACAGCTATGATCAGCTGTTCCTTCATCTTGGCTGAGCTTTCAACGTTGTTACAGGAAAGGATGAAGCTGAATGTTTAGTTCTTGTCACATGACCTGCGGTGCTCTTGTAGCATTCTGAAAGTTGAGATGTTTTTAACTCGATGCTGTGTGGACGCGTCTGGAAAAAACGGGACCGCGTCGCACCGCGTGCGCATCGCGACCGCGTCGCTTCCATTATGAGCGCGCATACCGCGCGCCTACATTGGAAATAACGAACTTGAGCATGCAAAAGACGCGATATGTGAACGCCCCCTAAAAGAACTGCGGTCTTCTACAGTACTTCAAATATGCCGTGGAGAATCACAGAAAGTGATCCAAGAACATTGTTGCAGCATCTCTCAAGCAACGAATAAACACTGCTAACTTGGAGAATGCAGTGAAAACTCCTCTTCTCGCGTCTGCCCTAGACCCTCGGCACAAACATCTCAGGTTTCTCGATGAAAACATGAGAGAAGTAAGAAAAAAAAAACTTTTTTGAACATTATCAGAACATTTTCCTTGATGCGAGTGGTGCGGATGCAGTCACCATGATGAAGAATATGCAATGCCCACTCGTTGGAAAGTTCTCCAGCGATGATTACAGAGAGTACAGCCGAGACGAGTGGGAACAGTTCTTGCTGGAGCCATGTATTCGACCAGATGAGGATCCCATTCAGTGGTAAACAAAAACACGAAGCGCTTCACAAAACGTATTCGCTTAGCACACCATTATTTTTGAGTCCCGCCAACGTCTGTGTCGTGAGAGCGCGTTTTCTCCGCGGCCGGCCTTAGTGTTAACAGACTAAGGAGCCGACTTTCCCCCAATCATGTTTACATGCCCGTATTTCTTAACAAGAACATTTGAAACAATAGAAAAAAAGCAAAAACGATTTGCTGACAGTTTAAAAGTTAAGTGTAAGCTACATTCTGTACAATAACCTAATTGCTGCAGGCTGCTTTACGTTTTTTCTTTGTTCACTTTTTTTTTTTTTTTTGCTTTTAATCTGTGGCCTACTTTTGTTTGTTTGCATGCATTGTTAAAGGTTTTCAGCTACAAAACACGATGTGTAATGTTCAAGCTTATTGTAAGCTTGTTCAAAATGACGAAAACAAATGTCGCTGAAAAATAACGTCTGACTCATTAAACTTAATTTAAATAAACGAATATTCGAATATTCGTTTTTGTGAGCTCAAATATTCGAATGTGATATTTGTGGAAAACGCCCATCCCTAGTGGAGAGGTGTTCAGGGTGGGTGTGAGGTGTTTTTTCAACGTCCAGATTGGTGGCAGCAGCTTCAAAAACACTCCAGTCAGTGAGGTCAAAACAAGCTAGTAAATCCTGCTCTGCTTCATTAGTCCATCTATTTACAGTCCTTAATACAGGTTTAGCTGATTTCAGTTTCTGCCTGTAGGTCTGTATAAGATGTACCAAACAGTGATCAGAGTTCCCCAAAGCTGCTCGTGGAAATGAGTGATATGCATTCTTTATTGTGGTGTAATAGTGATACAATATATTACTGTCTCTGGTGGGACATGTAACATGCTGTCTGTATTTTGGCAGTTCACGGGAGAGATTTGCTTTATTAATGTCCCGAAGAATGATTTACCCTCTGGAGTCGTAAATTTTCTCCTGATAAACCCGAAAAGAACTTAAATTACACTTTCAGTTTTGATCGTACAGAAAAGAGCAATACATCAATCGAATCTGTAAAGGGTCTACTTTTTTTGTATACAGACATAATAACAACAGAACTTTGTGCACTTATAAAATAAAGATAACAATCAAGGTGTGCAGTCTGCAGCCTTTGTCTGCGCTGATCTTCATTTACAAACACGTCATTATAATGAACTGTAACTCCGTGAATACTCAACGAAGAGACATGAGAGATCTATCTATAGAAAGCCTGACATGTCTACTTTTAAACTAAACAAGTGCTGACGAAAACAGATATTCTGTGATAAAGTAATCCATATGAAAACAACGCGATGTCCGTTTTTCACGTCTCCCTTCATTATCTTCTAATGCGAACATGCCCCCGTGCTGAACGCTCTATTCAGATACTAATGTTTCACTGAAGCGTGTTGCTTGAATACACCCACACAACAGAAAACAACACAGCCAGACTGTTCAAGTTTTTATTATTTTACTGTTTGCTTTGTGATAAGAGGAATAAGACATAATTCACCCCAAAAAGATGTCATGTGGTTGAGGATTTGAGATTTGGAATTCCTCCAGAAAAAAAAGAATGAAGTGCTTTATTCAGCAGAGATCATAAACATGAGTAAGTCTCTTTTTATTTATTTATATACTTGTACTAATTTTCACATAATGTGTAAATATTTTACTAGTTAGACTTTTTCCAAAGACTTTTTCCAAACTATAATTCCTGTTTAAATGTATAATAAAGTGAAATATTATGAAGTTTCAATAACAATATACAATAGTATACAATTCAAAAGCTTGATGTAAATAATATAAATGTAACAAAAAAATGTAACTGTAACAAACGTAACAAACAATGCTGTTCTTTCAATTTATCCCCCCTAAAAAAACTGGAAAAAATATTCTCAGCTCTTTTCAACATTAATAATAATAATAATAATAATAATGATGATGATAATAATAACAATAAATGTTTTTGTAGAAAATAAGATTGCTAAATCGATTTCTGAAGGATTGTGTGACTGGAGTAATGATGCAAAAAATTAAGTTTGAATGTCAGCTTTGATTGTTCCTAATAAACTGTTTAACTGTACTCGCAAGTGGATATTAAATTATGTTATGGGATAATTACTAATAATAATTAAATACATTCTAAATAAACTACAACCATCAAATTCAATAGATTTATTTTGTCCTCACATTCTTTCTTGTAACTCCTCCCTCTCAGACACACAGCTGACTGAAAGGCTCATTATGCAGGCCTTGTCTTCTCAGGTGTAAATCACAATGATATTCATGATAGTTGACGTCTACTCACATATGACTTTTACCAACAAAAAGTGTCTTAGAAAATTTAAATCAATATATTGTTTTCTGAGAGTGAGTAAACAAGATGATTTTCACATAATTTAGAAAGAAAATTTCTAGGCTACAAGCTCCAGTTCTCAAAAGTCCTGGGAACCAATGTTCTGTATGGGTTTTATTGCCTTATTCAAGTGATTTAACATTTGTAGTTTTTCACTAACCACACATAAAAAAATTTTTTCTCAAAAACACAATCATGTACATACATGCTGCTCACATATTATTATTATTATAGCCAAGTTTGTGCTGATTACAGTGAGATTAGACTTTAGCCATTTAGATGTGTATAAGAAACTGAAAAAAGCACAAATGTCAGGGCATGACAAAACTTCTCCAGGCCCCAAAAATACCCTTAGACTCCAGAGAGTTAAAACAGAGTCTGGGTGTTGTTGTTCTGTCTCTGTGATCTCATCAGCGAGTTTCTGTGAAGCTGAGCTCACGTGTGCTTGCGGAGGAATTTAAACACTCACGAGAATGAACAGGCAAAACTCCCACGGCGAATAGAACGGCTTGCAGTTAATAAGGAGTGCTTCTAGATCAGGACTGCACAACTTCTTTAACACTGTTACATCTGTACACCACCTTTCATTGATGTAAAAGCATGTCCCGCCGCCCCGCATTTTCCCCGTTGATTCTGCGTCGCAATCTGCTCTGAACAGCTGGAAACTCTGCAGATTTAAAAATCTGTCGGGTATGGCATCATTCAGCCAGGTTTCCGTGAAACACAGGGCAGCAGAGTGTGAGGAATCTTTATTTGTCTGGGAGAGCAGAAGGAGTTTGTTTGTTTTGTTGGGTAGAGAGAGGAGGTGCGCCAGATGGATGCTAGGCAACAGCGTTTGAAATCTGCTCTTCTTTAGCTTCACAAGCTTGCCCCCTTCCCCCGTCTGCGTGTCCTGAAGCACTTGATCTGTGCTGCAGCTCCACCAACTACTGTGTCCAGCAAAACATCAGAATAGTCGAAAACCGGTAATATATCGGGTGATGTGTAGTGCAGACTGACCAGCAATTAGTCTCTGGTAAAACTGATTGCAGGGATAAAACTAAAGACAGGACAAACTAACAAAAATTCAAAAACAACTGCGGTGCACGCCACGGAGGCCACCATCATCATCGGCGCCATCTTGGATGTAACGACTTTATTCAACAATTTGTCTCTTCTTTGTCTCTCAACATCACCGTATCTCCATTTTGTAGAATATGAGCTTAAAGCAGGCAGTTTATGGCATGGCTGAAACAGAAGAGCATAAGCTGCCTGCGTTCAGCATTCAAAAAGTATTCTTGTCGTTTAATAGCATTGCGGTTGAACCACTGATGGCAGATGGACTATTATGACTACGTCTTTCATACTTTTCTGGACCTTGACAGTGTAATTTACTCAACAAATTTAGAAAATCCTTAAAGATTCCTATAATCCTAGGCTAAAATCTGTAGTCTTTTATCTCTGGTTTGATGTGCTCACCAACAGCCGGTTAATGGCCATTTCAATCATATTTTACCTCAGTAGTTCTTATACTGCACTTTGTGTCAAGATGATTTGACTTTGACCTTTGACCTTTTGACAGGTTGAACTTCCGGTGACCTTATGATGGATGGGTTGAACTTCTGGAATGAGTTCATGGGTTAACCTATGACCGTTTCCCACGCATCGATCATGCGGTTTTTACAGAAAGTTTTACCCTATTGACCTAGTTAGTTCTAAATTATATATTTTGACGGGTAGTTTAAACGGTAAAGGAAACACTTCCCACGCATCGATCATGTGGTTTTGACAGAAAGTTTTACCCTATTGACCTAGTTAGTTCTAAATCATGGTTTTAGGAAACCCTCCCCTACGCTGTTTGAACTTTGTTGTCAGTTAGCTTGTTTGAAGTTTATCCCAGTTATACGGTTATGTGTGTGTGTGTGTGTGTGTGTGTGTGTCTCCCACTCCCATTACATTCCTGAGCGGTGTATAAATGGGATCGGTGTGTTCTACGTTTATATATAAAACATCCTATAATTTATATAATCTGAAACAATTATAGGTTTTAAAAACATTTCAGTTATATAATTTATATCATTTATATAATATAGTAATTATCATGCTAAAGTTGAAAATATTTTAGTTATTTCATATATGTGAGATTTTAGTTATTTCACATATATATATATATATATAACATTATATAATTTATATATTAAACATTATATAATTTACTAAAACAATTAAAGGTTTAAAACACATTTTAGTTATTTCATATATGTGACATTCAGTTATTTCACATTTATATATAAAACATTTATAGTTGTATTTTACTGTATCCGCATCCTTCTATCCTGTAGATTGTATGTGTACTGTAAAATACCAAATATACATTTTGCTTAAAGTCTGTAAAATAATTACACCTACAATTTTAAACCTGTTTAAACACATTGTGTGTCACTAAAGCAAGCACGCTGTCTATCGTCTTAATTTTTAAATAACCTGATGACCGGCATCGTTTCTTCATATAATTTATGCACCCGAGTGCTTTTCTCACACGAGTAGAAAACTCTTTCTCTTTGGATGTGTTTGGCAGAAACATAATTTCTACATCAGAATTTTTTTTTAAATGTACGACTGAACTTTTCTCATTCGACAGAAATACTATTTTCAAATTATTTACCCGGCCTATGACACTCGGTGTAAATGTTCTTACCTAGAACAGAAAACATACGCTTTGACTATTTTGTAGGCATCGTGTAATGTTAAATGGTTTTACTAAAAAACTGAAATCACAGGCAGCTGTGATTTTCAAAAATGAAAGAAATGTACGAGCTAAGGATGTTTTCAGCTATTATCGTCATTTCCTTTTGACCCGGATAAAGCGGTAATTAATTTTTCTATGCGAGTGACAGAATATACAGTTCTCATACTATTGGTGTAAATAGCCGTGCTAAGACATTTATGACTATTTTGCAGGCCAGCAGATCATGTCAAGGGTGTTTCACATCTAAGAATCACAATGTTTTGTAAATGACATTTTTCTTACACCTCGAGATTTAACCGTATCAAGATTTTGGACGGCCGTTCGCAATTTGTTTGTGGAACTTTGTGCAGCGTCATCGTAATAGGAATAAATGAAAATTAAGAAATTAAGTTACAGTTTTTCTCTTCGAGATATTTCTTTTAGCGCAACTTTGTGTCTGTCCAAAAAGTGTGATCGCATGAAGCATCGACGCAAAACTAATGTTTACAACGCATATAGAATTCACAATACAATTGTTAAAGTTTTTTTTTTGTTTTTTTGTTTTTTTTTGTTAAATGTTGATTTGTAAATTATATTTTTATTACTCTGTTAGATTTAGTCATTGTGTTCGGATAGGCGATGACACAATTCACATTTTGTTTTAAGACTCCTGTAAGTTCATGCTAACTCTCGCGTGGGAAAGAGAGCGGGGTGAGCACATTCTATTAATTTAAGAAAATTTTTTAAACATTTGCCCAATCTTTTTTTATTATTTTGACAAAACACAACACGACGACATTAAAGAATGTTAACAGTTCCTACGGTCATCTTCTTTGATTCAAATAAAGCAACATCTCTGGTGTACGTGTGTATGTGCTAAACATCTTTGCTTCTCCACTTCTCCAGATTTGTTAGATGGGCTACCGTTGTAATACAATCACATTTGAGAACTACGATGTTCTCACTTTTGTAACGGTTATAGAAAAATGCCGTACACACTTTTGCATTTCACAATTCAGTGATTTTAGCTGTAATGAGCACATAAGACAAAAATTGTCAACGTGTGACTCGTAAACATGAATAATTTTATTTATTTTTTACCAGAGATAGTCGACCGATCTGTTTACACGTTGTTTTGCAGTTTTCTCTGACTGTGGTCAAAGAGTTTTCTCTGACTGCGGTCAAACATACAGTCCCTGTTCATAGGAATTTTTACAGCATAACTACGGCATACAAATATCGCCCCTACATCTAGAGCTCTTGTTGTACTCCCCTTCGGTCATAAGCATTAGCATCTACCGCGTGCTGAGATTTTTCTGCTTTGTCCACTTTTGACGGATTTGCTAGAGGGACTATGTCACCTCATTGTAACGTGATTATGTTTAAGATCCATACGATTGCGGTACATTCACCTGAAAAGGTCATCAGGTTATTTAAAAATTAAGACGATAGACGGCGTGCTTGCTTTAGTGACACACAATGTGTTTAAACAGGTTTAAAATTGTAGGTGTAATTATTTTACAGACTTTAAGCAAAATGTATATTTGGTATTTTAAAGTACACATACAATCTACAGGATAGAAGGATGCGGATACAGTAAAATACAACTATAAACTTTAAGAAAAGTTAACTTTCATTACACTAGTGTAAAGCGATCTTACAGTAACTGAAAAGCACTACGTAAAAAGCCCAAAGGACAAACAACTGATGGAAAACACACGTTGGGGGGATATTCCCGGTTAAATATATTGTTTTAAATAAAGAATATAATATGGATAGTAAGGATACTTTAATATAAAATAGAACTACAGCCATTAGATGTACAGACGGTCATTTTTATATTTTAATTTTGCTTTTAAATGGAGGTATTTTGGAATGGTTAAACAGAGGCCCTGCAAATGTCTTTCCTGTTCTGTGTCTGAAAGTACCGTAGATATGTGAAAGGTTTACGACCGTAGCAACCATAGACTGTAAAAAAAGATGGACGACTCGCCTTCACTCTAAAATGTATATTTGGTATTTTACAGTACACATACAATCTCCAGGATAGAAGGATGCGGATACAGTAAAATACAACTATAAACTTTAAGAAAAGTTAACTTTCATTACACTAGTGTAAAGCGATCTTACAGTAACTGAAAAGCACTACGTAAAAAGCCCAAAGGACAAACAACTGATGGAAAACACACGTTGGGGGGATACTCCCGGTTAAATATATTGTTTTAAATAAAGAATATAATATGGATAGTAAGGATACTTTAATATAAAATAGAACTACAGCCATTAGATGTACAGACGGTCATTTTTATATTTTAATTTTGCTTTTAAATGGAGGTATTTTGGAACGGTTAAACAGAGGCCCTGCAAATGTCTTTCTGTAATCATCGCTGGAGAACTGGCTCAGCCTTTTCCGACGAGTGGGCATTGCATCCGCTTCATTGTGGCGACTGCATCCGCACCACTCGCATCAAGGAAAATGTTCTGATAATGTTCAAAAAAGTTTTTTTTTTCTTACTTCTCTCATGTTTTCATCGAGAAACCTGAGATGTTTGTGCCGAGGGTCTAGGGCAGACGCTAGAAGAGGATTTTTGACTGCATTCTCCAAGTTAGCAGTGTTTATTCGTTGCTTGAGAGATGCTGCAACAATGTTCTTGGATCACTTTCTGTGATTCTCCACGGCATATTTGAAGTACTGTAGAAGACCGCAGTTCTTTTAGGGGGCGTTCACATATCGCGTCTTTTGCGCGCTCAAGTTCATTATTTCCAATGTAGGCGCGCGGTATGCGCACTCATAATGGAAGCGACGTGGTCGCGATGCGCACGCGGTGCGACGCGGTCCCGTTTTTTCGAGTTAAAAACATCTCAACTTTCAGAATGCCACAAGCGCACTGCAGGTCATGTGACAAGAACTAAACATTCAGCTTCATCCTTTCCCGTAACAACGTTGAAAGCTCAGCCAAGATGAAGGAACAGCTGATCATAGCTGTATATGGATTGCCATTTTGAAATAAATTTAGTAGCAGAGCTACTGAAAGCGATTTTTTTTGTGTGCTGCAAATCCATTTATCCTTTGCTGAAATTTCCGCGTCTTCATGGAGAGAACGCGTCGCCTCAGGAGCGCTTCTGCCCGAGCGCTTTGGAAAGAAGGAGAAAGCGGCGCGCATAGCCTTTTCCACGCCTTATTAGGCGCGATATGTGAATGGCCCCTTAATCATTTATTAATTATTTTTTGCTTGCATACACCTTCAAATATGCCGTGGAGAATCACAGAAAGTGAGCAAATTAGGTTTTATTGAGAACTTTTTTTTTTTTTTTTTTTTTTTTTGCTAAATTCGAAAATATCATTTTTATTTATCGAATAATTAGAGCAGAACGAATATTCGATTGTTCGACTATTCGTGCACATCCCTAGATTGTACATGTCTGTAATTTTGAGAAGGCGGCGTTTATGACCAGGTTTTGTTTAAAATATGTTTAAAACGTGTTTGTATATGTTGTATATGTTGAATACACGATTAAAAATGATTTGCTTTGGTTTAGTAAGATGTCTGTTACTGCGATGTTTTTATAATTTTGATAAACATGACGAATACTTGTTTAAAATGTATGTTCCGCTTTAGTAACACGCTGTCATATATAATTTTATATTTTATTTATTGTTTAAAATTGAGATAAGTCTCTTTTTAACTTGATATGTCCATGCGTATGAATTCCACCGGAGGAAGCCGTTTCACTGAGACCGGTAGAACCGTGCATTCCTAACCGGGAGCGCTTACATCCCCATCGATGTCGCGTTCATAGATGACAAACGGATAAACGCGATGGCAAAACTTCTTTTTTCTGAAATCCTATAAATAGCCATAGACAGTAAAAGAAATGGACACAGCGACCCCATTGAAACTCAATTGAGACAAGTGAGCCCAGTTTTAGCTATTTTTAGCACTTCCGTTCCTGACGCGCAGATTCAAACTAAGCTTGATGACGTCAGCAACCTGTCTGACAGATGTACATCTTCTAGTAGCTGTGCGTGCAAACTGCCATCGTTAATCTTGCAGAGACGGCGAGCTTGAGCGGGGAGTTCTTTGGCATGAGTGAGCAGGAGTAAGTATTCTGATTAATTATTTTGCATAGTATTTTAAAATGTAACGCCAGTACGCCATATTAAGTTAATTGCCTGCGAGCTTCTCCTCCTGTCTGTACGGTAATGCGACAGAGAGTCGAGTGGTTATGACGCAATCGTTAGCCTATTTTTACAAAAACTGTTTCTACGGGACCATAATTTAACATAAAAGGCAATGGAGCCCTTTATACATTGTCGTGTATCTTTAGAAATAAATAATGGACAAATGGAGTCTTTAAACGCCTCAGATGTAAAGTTATTCGCTGTCAAAGTGACGCCAAAATGAATGGGAGGTCAATGGGATGCTAACGGGATGCTAACGCAAGTGAAGTTCTGCTACAAGATGGCAGCACCCGGCCGACTTCAACTTCCGGTCGGCTTCCTTGCCGCCTGTAAATAGCAAACTGAATTTGTTGAGCTAAAGCTAAGCACGCGTCAACCAGATATCCTCGTCTTTTCAAAATAAAAGTGTTTTCAACAGGATATCCTCATATTTTCAAAATAAAAGTATTTTTTCATACAAAACGGTGTGGCGATGATTGCGCAATAGATAAAATATCTCTATCGGCGGATAAAATAAAACAGCATAGCATAATTTATGAATATAGTCACTAACAGCGGATGAAATACCGATGCATGTTTTATTACAGGAATGAAATGTAATATGGTTTAAAGACACCGTAACATAGACTGTAAAAAAAATTGACCATATTCTTTGTTCTGTTCAATTATATATTTTTTCCCCCGATCCTGGTAAAATGTATATTTTTAGTGATGACTAAAACTATTGTAAATGTTTTGTTTTATATTGTTTGTGAATGTATAATGTGTTTATATTCATTAAAAATAAGAAAATAAGACTTGGAGACGAATGTGTGTGTGTGTGTGTGTGTGTGTGCACATGCATGAGAGGGTGAGAGAGGGGTACAAGAGATGCTAGCCGCGCACCAACCATAATTCATAGGTGAACCGTCAGAAAACTGTCAAAAACACGGTACTCCCGCGTGAGATACATTTGGTTTTAATTAGCAATGTCTTTGAAGATATTATGATTGGTTAGTAAACTCCGACGAGTGTGCACTGTAGCGTGCAGACGCAGACAGTGGGGACACAGAGGGTCAGGATCAAAGCTGATGTGAAAACAGCTCCTTCAGCCCCCTAAAAAAATAGATCTTGTTTTATCTGAAACAGGCGGTTTCAGTATATTTTTTATACAGTTTAATTTATAACCTTTTTTAAAAGAACAGAATGTTTTTCAACCTTTAATTAATTATATTATATAAATTATAGAATGTTTTATATATAAATGTGAAATAACTGAATGTCACATATATGAAATAACTAAAATGTGTTTTAAACCTTTAATTGTTTTAGTAAATTATATAATGTTTTATATATAAATTATATAATGTTTTATATATATATATATATATAAATGTGAAATAACTAAAATGTCACATATATGAAATAACTAAAATGTTTTCAACTTTAGCATGATAATTACTATATTATATAAATGATAGAAATTATATAACTGAAATGTTTTTAAACCTTTAATTGTTTCAGATTATATAAATTATAGGATGTTTTATATATAAACGTAGAACACACCGATCCCATTTATACACCGCTCAGGAATGTAATGGGAGTGGGAGACACACACACACACACACACACACACATAACCGTATAACTGGGATAAACTTCAAACAAGCTAACTGACACAAAGTTCAAACAGCGTAGGGGAGGGTTTCCTAAAACCATGATTTAGAACTAACTAGGTCAATAGGGTAAAACTTTCTGTCAAAACCACATGATCGATGCGTGGGAAGTGTTTCCTTTACCGTTCAAACTACCCGTCAAAATATATAATTTAGAACTAACTAGGTCAATAGGGTAAAACTTTCTGTCAAAACCGCATGATCGATGCGTGGGAAACGGTCATAGGTTAACCCATGAACTCATTCTGGAAGTTCAACCCATCCATCATAAGGTCACCGGAAGTTCAACCTGTCAAAAGGTCAAAGTCATAAATCATCTTGACACAAAGTGCAGTATAAGAACTACTTACCTCCAATGATATTCTGATTGTTTCAGAAGATTTGGTGCACTTGGTTTTGGTGTCCTGCAGTGGGACTTCTCCTACGACGAACATCAAATTGTTTCAAGACAAGCCAGGATCAGAATTAATGCTAGAGAATACTTATAACGTCGTATAAAGTCCCGTCTCCCATCCTCACGGAATTCATGATATTATGTTGCCTTTACTATGAAAATCACCAGCTGTGCCACAGTTTTCATGTGGGTGTGGGTGTGTGAACATGTATGGGTTGATCATGTAGATTAGAACTAAGGACAAGTTTTCTTGAGTACACCTGTTTTTAATGCATCTTGACTGCTGTACAGTCTGAGAATAATGACAACTGAGTGAGTGTGACATGATCATCATCTTTGTACAGTGACAATAATAATCGCACAATGCAAGCCTGGTTTAAGGCCTATAAAATGCAACCTGTTTGTCCTCCTTGTACTTGTCTGTCTGATTTAATTTGCCTGTATTGTTTTATGTGGTGCAGTCAGATATGAACAAAAAAGTGTGGCGTATGCTTGACATTGCTAAAAAGACATTATTTGGTTTAATGCAATGTGTTTATGCGGTTTCAAGTTAAAAAAACACATTGTTTTCCATATAATGTACATTATTGTTGCTCCTCTTTGCCCCGCCTTCCTGAAACATGTTGATTTTTAAAAAGCACATTTTTATAAAAAAAGCGAGGTACTGTATACGCTGATTGGCCAGCTATCCAGTGCATTGTGATTGGCTAAATGCCTCAAGCGTGTGACGGAAATGTTATGCCCCTTACCAAACTGTGATGCCATCTCCCAGCACAATGAGACCAGACCAATAAAACCCATTACAAATGAGGCATTTGTTGCATCCAGTGGGGACATAATTACTGATTATAATGACTTGTACTGTCTTTTTACACTTTACATTGTGTATCATGCTGGGTAAACATAAAACCATGTTTGCATTTGTGATTGGATAAACTACAAATAATAAGCGCTACTCTACACTGCTCAAAACTTGCGTTTGAATTTTCAGTGGCAAATTCACTGAAATAGGCCTCATTCTCCATAAAATGCGCTGCACACATCTGTACATTTGGGTTGAACTGTTCTGGAACCAG
The DNA here is from genome assembly GCF_963082965.1 of Carassius carassius. Taxonomy (NCBI): domain Eukaryota; kingdom Metazoa; phylum Chordata; class Actinopteri; order Cypriniformes; family Cyprinidae; genus Carassius; species Carassius carassius. The sequence goes on along the minus strand of NC_081769.1, from coordinate 18,170,524 downwards.
TGTTGTAGTCGAAACCAGTTCATTCGAGTCCGAGTCAAGACCGAGTCCAGAGAGATTGGGTCTGAGACAAGACAATCTTCAAGAGTATGTAAAATGTTTGGTGGAAACAATAAAATTTGTACCATACTCAAACAGTATATAAAATATAACATGGCATGTACACTGTATTTTATTTACTTGGTTAAAGTGACGTGATATACAGCCAAGCATGGTGACCCATACTCAGAATTTGTGCTCTGCATTTAACCCATCCAAAATGCACACACACAGCAGTGAACACACACCGTGAACACACAACCAGAGCAGTGGGCAGCCATTTATGCTGCGGCACCCGGGGAGCAGTTGGGGGTTCGGTGCCTTGGTCAAGGGCACCTCAGTCGTGGTATTGCTGGCCCAATACTCGAACCCACAACCCTAGGGTTAGAAGTCAAACTCTCTAACCACTAGGCCACGACTTCCCCACCATATATGTAGGTTTAAAAAATATTATCTGTTAAGGGTAAAAAGGCCACATATCACAGAATGTTTCTTTTTTTAGAGTCTTACTGCACACAAACTCTTTGTGACTCTTATATGCAAACTGAATAATAGATGATGTAACAGACGTTTTAAAAAGTTATTGTGTTAAGTTCATGAGACATCCTGAGTCCTGCTGCCTCCGAACTAATGTTACACTAACATATCACGTCACAAGAAAATCACCAATCATTGAACATTTCAATCATAGGGCTCTATGAAATCCTTTTTTCAAGATTACATTTTTTTGTTTTTATTTTTCTAAGCTCCTTTTTAAAGGTTACATTTAATTGTATTAAGGTGAGACACTGCAGGCAAAAACACTGTTTTTTCAAGCACCTGTCAATTTTGGGCTTTTTGGTTTTTCATATAGTGCTTTTTCAAACTAGTGGAAGGAAAACATCCAAAAGACACTGTTAAGTGTTTCTTTTATAGCACTTTATCTGTTTGTGTCAATAGATTTCAATTACAATACATATTTTTAAAGGCCGTTTTCTCAAAATGAGTTTTTTCTTCAACACTGAGCCATAAATCTCCACTTCAGTAGCACTTACACACACCAAACTTGACATTTTTATTCCTGTCTATATTCTGAAGATTTTTACAGAGGGATTTGTTCATATATATTTTCCTTGATTATATACAACATTTTATTCCCCCCAAAATTGTGAAAATATATTGTTTTCTGGCTGTTCAAAGTATTTTCTGAATTATGGAGTGACAAAAAAAGATAACCAGAATTCCCTCTGTAAAAACATTAGACTCTAATATGTCAAAAAAATTAAACAAAAATTTTGAAACTGACTTCATCTAGTGTTCAGATTTTTGTACTAGACATTTATGCAAATTAGCACATATTTCATTAAATAATGCCTCATTTGCATATTTAAACATAACATTTTTGAAAACTTGTAATACAAAAAATGTTTGCAATAATCAATGTAATCAATCAACTGGGTAAGTAAGGTGATAACTATTAGTTATTTTTTTTGCCCTATTCACCTGCAGTGTCTCGCCTTAATCAAAAAGCATGTCTAATTAATTAAAATCATAACACATACATTTTCACAACAATTTATTAAAAGTTTAACAAAAATTACATGTTTAGGGCCCTGTGAAATGTTTAATTTTTTCTTCACCATATGTTTTATTGTTACCTAATTCTGTGTTTTAGCATGTCTAATTATTTAAATGAAATCATAGGGCCCTACAATCATATATCAATTTAAAGAAATATTAACATACAGTAATAGCATAATCATGAAATATTTTGATTGGGACTCGAGTGGACTTGTTAATAAATCCGATTCCCAATATGTTCGAGTCCGAGTCAATACCGAGTCAAAATGCACACGAGTCCATGACAAGACCATTAAAATACGCGAGACCGAGTCCGAGTCTCGAGTACTCAACACTGTCTGGAACAGTGTTGTAAATACAACTTAACCACTGATTTCTAGTTGTGTCCTCTTTTGAAAGGCCAAACAAAGTAATTTTGCTTTCACAACAAAACACAGTGTCTCCACGACATGGCGTAAGCGGCGGCAACAGCAACAATAAAAGTTACGCCTTCTTTCTTTGCGTGAACATTTGGGCGGCATTATGCAAATCTTCCCACATGTGACATAGACATGTGGGGGCATTTTACAATGAGCCGTTTTAGGTAGGAGTGGTTGAATCTTAACTTTTATAAAGAATATCACTTTGGATTTGAGAATTTATGTAATGCATTAAAACTTCCTAATCATCGGGAAGAAGGAGGCGGGAACCGGCAGACAATCAAAGGACATTTTAATAATACAAAATAAACACAAAACCTAAAATAACGCCCAGGCCTGGTCCTCTCTCATCCTTCACTGTCGTCGCTCCAGTTTTATATCCTTCCATCTCCTACGTGGGAATCGAGACCGGCGGTGGGTCGCAGGTGTCGCTGATTTCCCAATCATTGCCGGCCTCACTCCTTGTTCCCACGTCCCTCGGCCCCGCCCCACTCGCCACAATTTAGTCTTTGCAACTTTACAGATCTTCTTTATGCACCAAGACTTTGTTACACTCCAAAAAAAAGGAACCATTTTAATCGCATCATATGACCCCTTTAAGAAGCCATTTCAAATGTTAGCATCCACACTTATATATATAAAATTGTGTGATTGGGTAGCCATTGGTGCGATATTGTTCCAAAGCTTGGCTCTTGTGTGTTTTCACTGTGGTGTAGTGCAACATCAAAAGTTAAAGATGGACACGTGAGTATATGCTGGAGCATTGTGTTTAACAGTCGGGAGTTTTCCTTCCTTGGCACCAGACTCCCTCTCTCTCCACACACTCCTGAGAGACACAACAGACATAGCACGTGCAGAGACACCTGACTAGTCCAGATGTCTTCCAGTGCCACCCTTTCTCACCCTCTTCTTGCCCTAGAGTATGAAACTGTCTGTTTATCAGCCATTTTGGCTCTGAAGGTTATTATTACTGTATGGATATTTCATTGCCAATGAGTCTAAAGTTGCTGGCTCCTTAACCATACATGTTTTACAGCTCTGCAGTATTAATTTGCCCTGGCAACCTCCTCAACCAGTTCCTATTGGCCACATTCTCGACCAATAAAACGGCTTTCAGATTATGTCATATAAAAACAACGTCGTAGTTCTAGTGGCGCTGCTCAGTGTTTTGACAGTGTTAATGTAACATGTCGTCTTCAGCCTGGTCAAAATCGTTATTTTAGTTGAATGTCAATTAATGGTTGCTTATATATAAGTTTAAAGCCATATTTATTTATTGGACTTAAATACTTAGTCAAGAACAAACATTTTGCATGAATATCTGGAACGCAGAATGTTTCTTCAGTTGACATGGATGTGCAAAGACAGTGGTGTTGTATAGTGTAAAATACTCGCGCTGCGTAAAAACATTTGAGAACTAGTTTAGTGAAAGTGTAATCGAATCACACTGAATGACCTCAACGACTCTGCGGCAAATCAAAACTGAGAGGGAGTGAAGTGTATTTTACCGCCGCGTGTGTAATCTGATGTCTTCCACGCAGCGCTTCGTCATCCGGCGCCAGTCTGCCGCTGCAGCGCGCGTGTTTCTCCGTCGCTCCGCCGCTGTCATGTCCGACTGCTGTGTGCGCAGAGCTGTGTAAATGAAACGACGGTGGGACAACATGACTATCCCGAAAGAAATCCCAGAGAAGTGGTTTCCAATCATCCTCCCTCTAAAAAGGAAGAAAGAGGGATTAAGCAACGCAACAAAAATAAGAAAAGGAGCAGGTACCTTTACGTTAGCCTATGTGTCATTTGTTTACCACACCACAGATGAAGTATAGTTGGTAATTACTATAATGCTAATATATGTAACATTCATATTAGAATAGAGATCATTCAGATAATAATGTCATTTAAAAAAAAAATCATAACACTTTCCTGTCATGTAAATAAACCATTTTGTCTTCTTCCATAAGTGTGCTTATTCATTCATTATTTCTCCCTCATGACAATCACATCAATGCCCAGTGACCTCTGTGTGTGTCTGTGTTTGTCCCATGACCTTGTGATTTTATCCATCATGCTTTTCCCTGTAAACATTCACAAATCACTCAGTCAGTTATTTGAATCTCAATTTAATATTTTTTAAATGTAAGACATTCTGAACAATCAAGCTTTAGAAGGTCTTGTTAATGGTGTTATTGAGATGATTGCATAAACTAATTTCTACATTGAAATGTAGTGTGTTTTACAATCTGCCACATAGTATATCTCACAATATTTATCTACCCAACTTCAAATCACTTCTTATTTGCATTTTCCCCATGGCCTCATAGCAGCTTATTTCATAGTAGGTAAATGAGTAATCTGTGGGAATTGATTATCAACATGTAGCACGTTTTAAATGTCATTTATGTAACGAACACAGCCTGCAACATTTTCACTGTCATGTTTTATTGCTGCAAAACAGTGTATTTTTCACTGAAGGGAGCGAGTGTTGGTGAAATTAAGTAACTGGATACTGTTCTGGTTTGTAAAGGAATTGAGCTGAACCTCTCAGATTCTGTAAAGCCAGACTGCACTTGATCAAGAATTGCTGTTTGGGGAACTTTATGTGCCTCCTTTTGTTTTTTGTTTTGTCTGGGGGATTTTTATACTCCGTGGCCTCAATATATGTGTAGACATTTCAGTTTATAATGTTGGAGTCATTTGTGCCACATTTTAGAGATTTGTTTGCCTGTGCAAAAGGCTGGAAATGATTGTGTGAGTACTGTTTTTTAATCTCTTCATCTTACATATTTATATCTCACTTTCCTTATGACAAGATAATTTAAGATGTATGTCATATACTGTATCACAGTGTCTGTCACAGCATAGGTGCTCTCATTATCAGTCACTATACAGATAGCACCATCTAAAAATGCTCAGAATGACTCAGGCTAGACGTGGCTGGCTGCCATGTGTAAATGTGTAAGTTTCATTTCAAATCAAGAAGAGTCCAACAAAATCACCTTTGCTGTCTTATTTGTACTTGTTGTCAACCTTTAAACATTTCAAATGTGATTAGACAAGGAGTATGGTTCCTGTCCTTCAGTTGACCTTTAAAGGCCAAGAAATATCTGTGAATAAGCCGCAGAAAGAAATTCAGTTTTGTAGTGTCCTTTTAAACTAGGAACAGTTATTGTGTTAGTAACCCCAGTAACACTGTGTTCCTGGTCTTTTCAGGGGGTGGTTTCTTAACAATGGCTTTGAGAAGCAGTCTGTTCTGACACAGTTGTGATATTCTCCTGCCTGAGTTGACTATCATATCTATATAGTGCATTTAACATTGCCATTATTATCATTACTTCCAGTTAGAGTTCCTTAGAGTTTAAAAGTACATGGAAGATGAGTTATCATTTCTGTAGACCATTTATGCTATTAAAAATGGATCTACATGTTTACGGCAGATTTAATTATAAGTGATTTCTGAATGTATTGGTTATTTATTATAAGGAACAATATCCTGTAGAATTAAGGGTTTAAATATTCAAAAGTTTTATTTATTTATTTATTTTATACCTGCCGTTTTCAGAGTGCTTTTTGTGGTTACACACACACACATCTAAAATAGCCTTTTTGGAACATGTTTGTTCTCATTTTTGTCGCACTGAATGCATGTTTTCTGTTAGAGTGAAATGTTCTGAGATGCAGTTGTGTTAAGTCTGTCCTCATGTGAATCCCAGTAATACCTTTATTCAGAGAGTCCAGCTAAAGAAGGAATAGTGATGGTGAAAGATGGAGAGTGTATTCTGGTATGAATAGATGAGTCAGCCAGATGGCCATATGAAGGCACTTGGCAAAGAGAGGAAGGGATGGGGAAATGCGAGCATGACTGCAAGAGGAGGGAGAGAAAAAACAAGTAAATGATGCATAGAGACTGAAATGAAGTGAAAGGTCACATGGAGGTCATGTGCTTCTTTATCAAATAAACAAATTCTTCATGATGCTCAGCATATGTTTTGGCGTTACAGCACTGTGCACATTCTCTCTACATGCATCTTTGTCAGGAGAATTTGAGAGAAGTAAAATTTTAAAGCAGTAAATTAGGCAAATTCAAGCGTTTATATGAATACATTAGTGAGTATTTGGGCTTTGTTAAGGATGGAGTCATGCATTTGGCTCATATTGCTGATGCTCTGCTGTGTGTGCAAAAAGGTTGGAGTACAGTAGCAATTAGCTCACCCACTAAGAGGCTAATTTGAGCCTATGGCTTGTCTCTTTTAGAAATTAAATGAGACAAATGCTTTTAAATAGTGGAGACAACAGAAACTTCAGTGGAGCTTTAGTGTTGCTTTGACACTTTGTTTAATTTGAGCTGTTTTCTAGACCAGACTGAAAGATTCCCTTTGATAGCAATCGATTGTTTTGTTTTTTTGTTTTTTGTTTTATATCAAAAGGCAAAGTTGTTGTTAACTTGAGAAGAATATATATTATATGAAGTTATTTGAACTTTGATTACTCTCACATGGTTTGCTGCTCTCATTTTTACTTCTTCAGACTTCAAAGTCAATAAAAAAGAGTGTTTTATAACATGTCCAAGTTTCTTTATGCTTTTTGTTTTCCTTTTAGATTAATATGGTCTGAGTTTTTCTATGGTCTGAAAAACATTCATAAATATGCGAGTATCTCATTTTATTAATAACTTTTTTTTTAATCCAATTTAAATTTTATTATTATTATTTTAAAAAATATAAAAATATATATCTAGGTAAAAAGTTAGCATCATGTCAATCATAACAAAGATTCGCATGACTTTCAGATAAGTCTATGCACCACTAGCTTACACAGACATGTATTGCAACACTGCACATCCACTTGCTGGTCTGTTTGAATTTGCACAGATTTGTGAGCTAGCATAGCGGATGTCCTTGGCAGTAGTGCTGAATCACAACAATAACCACTCCTTCTCTGTCAATGGCTGTTTTTTGAGATACGTCACACAAACAACGTTTACTGCAGCTCTCGCTTATCCTTGGCTGTATTAGTAAGGGCGCTGTGTTAAAAGTGCTTAATGGCCCAGTTTGCTGAGGTGCTCTCCGGATGGAACCAGACCCCTCCATGGCCAATGCAATTACGTCATTGGCAGCCTATAGGCAGGTAATGCGTTCTCAGACTCTGACAGCAGCAGTTTGGTTTTCCATCAGGACTGATAACAGAGAGGCAGAGAGTACAACAGATAACCACGAGCAGAGGTAAAGAAAGACGTGACCATAAGGAAGAGAGGAGAAGATGGAAGAGTATAGGATGAGTGATGATGGGACAGGAAGGAGATAGCATAAGGATAGCTGAGAGGACTGATACAGATTTTAGCTTTTCAAAATACAATAAAAGAAAGTTAGTTAAATAAGCGAGTTAATTGTGCGTTAAATAAAGACCAAGTCAATCTTCATGGCTATTTATGTTTTTTGTATGATACAACCATTGATAACTTTCTGAAGTACAGTATATGAAGGAGATCAAAATGCTAAATATTTAGAATTATGATCTTGAAAAAGCCGTTTTAATTGTTTATTTCATGGAGTATAAAGATTGTACTTGTCAACAATGACAAAAGTTGCTTCAGTCAACTTAGGGAGAGAGAGTTTACTGAAGACCAACACTAACCCAGCAGACTGAACTTCCAACTCGTATAAAATAACTAGTATACAAAATCACTTGATATCATTGTAAACTCCCTGATAAATCTGGAAATATTCCAAACATTGTATCCTGTTTCGTAAAAAAAAAAAAAAAAAAAACTTTTTTAGAGAAATACAGGTTTCATTTATTAGGCCTATAATTGGAACACAATGTCTATTCACACCAAGAATGCTGAATAAAAAAGATAACTGTATTGATAACTATATTAGCTTCACACCAATGCACAATAATGTTCTGTTTAGCTTACATCTGCAGCTTCAAATGCTTGGGCTTTATAAAGTTGGATTTTGGTTGCATCTATATGTTTTTATCATTCAGCAGCTGAAGAAATAGTTTGAAAGTGATTCCCATCCCTCTCTAAGGTTATTTTAGTTGTGGTATTAATTTCCTATTCTCATAGAATTAGAATGATTATTAAAACTTCATAGTTCTAATACACTTTGTGTACAAGGTTGGTGCATTGTTGACCCAAGTGACCCTAGGAATGGTACCTAAGAATAGTTAACCCCAAAAATTCTGTCATCAGTACTCACCCTTGTGTCATTCCAAACTTGCGTGATTTGATTTTCTCTTTTTCACAAAAGAAGATTTTGAACAACATTGAGGTCCAAACAACAGTTTCATTGTATGGACCCCAAAAAAAAATACCTTCATTTGTGTTCTGCAGAAGAAAGAAAGACAAACTGGTTTCGAATGACATGAGGCTGAGAAAATGCTGACAGAATTTTCTCTGTCTTTAAGAGCACATATTAGTACCCTGACCTACTTAGCTTCATACAGTTAAGAATACAAAGGTGTACTTTTAAAAGTACTGCCCCAGTAACAGGATAAATGTGCAATTTTTACTGATGATGTATACATAAGGGATTTTTTGTGGCAGCTTAAAGTGCTTGCTTCAGTGTGTTGCTGTGTGTTGACTATGTGGGCAGTGCATATAAATCGTCCATTATAGCGGCGAAATATGAGAGAGCAGAGCTGCCTTTACACAGGAAACCACAGGCAGAGATAGTCTCGATGACTGAGCAGAGGACCAGAGCAGATGTGAAGGGCTCATGCATGAGGAAACAGACTACAGACTGGTTATATATATTCGCGTGCATGGGTTTATGGGTTTGACCTTTTGATGCACATGCAAGTGGTGCAGATGCAACTCTTGGCCATCCATCAGACCTCATTCTCTCACTCCTGACCAGGGAGTAATGAGGTCAGTCTTTTTATTTTCGTACAAGATTCTCATCAATATGATAGCAGCACAGAGTGAAACCAGGCCAACAAAATGCTTCAACTTCTCTTTATCTGTATCATAAGCCTCTTGCAAATTACCACAGTGAAAGGTTATGTTGAGGGTGAGGATGAGTCGCGTTTGTCTTCACAGGGAGAGATCTGATTGGGATGTTTTGCTCAACAGTTCCTTGGTTCATCAGTACAAGCCAACAAAATCTTGAGTGTTTGGAAACTCATTCTGGTCTAAGATCTATTCAGCAGGGTAGAGCAGAGGAATGTGTCTCATCCAAAAAGTTGCAGCGAGTCACCCATGGATAATATGATGTGATAAAACACACACGCACACACACACACACACACATACACACACACACACACACACACACACACACACACACTCGCTGTCACATGGAGTGGCCATTACCCAGCATAAAAAAACAACTGTGCAGCTGTGAGCACAGGATGTGAAAGATGCATAGTAAAGTGAATCCGACAGCCATTTTCGGCAGTTTCTGTCAAAAGACGAGAGAACCAAAAGAAAAAGCTTTTCTGAGATACCAACTGGTGTGTTTATTTATTACTTTGTGTGTTTTTGTATTTTATTTGTCAGTCTGGCCGGAAACACTATGGTGTTAAGAGCTTTGTGTGAGCGTTTGAAACCGTGAGTCTCATTTTCAACAGAAGTGAAACCTGCAGGTTTATGACTATATGCTAACCACAGCTATTCTGTCACAGTCCAGTTTACAGTCTCATAATGCAGAAATTAATCTGTCACACTACAATTAGCCATGACTTCCTTCTTCTTTGTTGTGTTGAGCTTGCCTTAGCAACCACAGATCTATCTCACTTGATGAAAGCTGGTGTCTAGCACTGACACGACCCTCTGATTCTGTAGTTTGTCTCATGGGTAACTGAAAGTTACTGTATATGCTACTGTAACTGCATGTTATACGAGTGTGTGTGAACATATAAAAACCCCACGTTGTGCATTTTCTATTTCCCTTTCAGTAGTGTTTAAGCATTTTAGAAGCTTAGGTGAGAGACAAATCAAGTTGTTTTGACCCAGCTAAGAAATGTATGTGCTAAGAATGTTTTCCAAATATTATTTTTTGTTTGTGGGAACAGTGATTCTGAGAGGTTCTAAAAACATAAAACTTTCCAGGTTTCTTAATGTTAGTAGAACACTTTTTTTTATTAGGTTAGTATAATGTTCATGCAATGTTCTTTAAACTAAATTTGATTAATAAACTCAACATTCTAGGATTGTTGATTTGTAACATTCCAAGAAAGTGAAAATGTCCAGTTTCCTTGATGATATTAAAGTATTAAGGCGTGTGGGTAAGTGCCATAAAAGGATAGTTCTTCAAATTTATATTTATACTATGGAACACAAAAAAATATACTTTAAGATTTTTTTAAATAATACACTTGAAGTCCTTGGTCACCAAAACTTTTAGTAAGTCAGAGTGGTTTAGAAAGACATGAGGGTGAGTAAACAATGACTACATTTTTGTTCTTGGGTGAACCATCACTTAAAAGCAAACTGAAGAAACATATCCAGACATTATTAACTGGAAAAAAAATGAGGTGAAATTAATTGTTTTTTATATTTCAGCAAATTTTTACATCTCAGTGTTTGTTGTCTTCACAGAGGAGGAAAGGAGAGTTCGAGCCAACGATAGAGAGTACAATGAGAAGTTCCAGTATGCTGTAAGTTGCACAAACAACCTATACATCATAAATATACTATAGATTATTTAAGTGTACAGTTTTCTTCTGCATCTCCTTCACCTGTCCCTATCATCTCTTTCACTGTCCACAGAGCAACTGCATCATGACCTCAAAGTACAACATCATTACCTTTCTTGCAGTCAACCTGTTTGAGCAGTTCCAGGAAGTTGCCAATACCTACTTCCTGTTTCTACTCATACTGCAGGTATATTCTCTGAATGAATTCTGACTTTGAATGCTTATTAAAAGTGTAGAGGAAAAAAGTATTTATTTCATAAAGGTCAATTCATGGCTGCGACCATGGAAACATTGCTCCATTCATGAAGGCTACAGTTAGCAAGCACATGGATGCTAATAAACAGATTGTTTGAACATTTTCGCACTAACACTAGTAACACTATTAGGTGAATTAGTGAGTGTTATAGAAATGCTTTAAAAAGTAATTGTATGTATGTTTTTGTCTCAGTTGATTCCACAGATTTCCTCATTATCCTGGTTCACCACCATTGTGCCTTTAGTGCTGGTGCTGAGCATCACTGCAGTCAAAGATGCCACCGATGACTATGTGAGTCTCACACACACATATAACTTACTGTAACTGCCAAGCCCCCCTCCACACAGAAATAATGTAACACTCATGCCAGTCACCTAACACACCACAGCTACCACACGAAAATCCTTCAGACACACACATCTCTGTTTCTCTCACAGTTTCGTCACAAGAGCGACAACCAGGTGAATAACCGTCAGTCTCAGGTCCTCATCGGTGGCATGTGAGTCTCATATTAATACACACACTTCATTTTACATTGGGTTTACAGAAAAATAGAAATTTATTAATACAAAACATATAAATGTGGCCGAGTGGATAGTGACTCACAAGTTAGTGACTGTTCATGGCATAAAAGCACTTTTGGCTTTATATTTATATATATATCTGTGTGTGTAATATACATTTGAATTGTAATGTGTAAATCTGTCTGTCTATACTTTTAATTGTTGAATAGCAATTTTCCAACAGTCACAAAGCATTAATAAGTATCCTATACTTTTTTTTTCACTTTCTCAGTCTTCAGAAGGAGAAATGGATGAATGTCAGAGTGGGTGACATCATCAAACTGGAGAACAATCAGTTTGTGGCAGTGAGTTTTTCTCTATAGTCCTTAATGACATAAATGAATTAATTAAACTTGGTTTAATAAAACAAAAAGACACTTTACTAGCTCAGCAGTCTCAGACATTACTTGCAGTAATTCAGGGTTATATACGCATCAATGTCTGATGCATTTGCTCTTGAATACCGCACTGTGATATTGATCCAGTAGCCAAGGTCTAAATCGCTGATTATGCCTCTGGTTATGTAACCCTGTCTCTCAAGGATGCAGTTTAGGTGTCTTGTTAATATGCTAAATGCAGTTTTGATCTCACTGTATATCAGTGTTATTTTAATATTATATAGATACTATTATAGTTTCGTAGTGATATTTTGAATAGCTTTCCTTTATGTACTACTCATTGCATTTTATTTTTTAGTAATGTTGTCATCGTGCTTTCATAATTTTTATTATTATTTTTTTTAATATTACTATTTAGATTTACTTTTATTTCAATTTTAGTTTTCATTTATTTTATTTCAAATTAGTAATCTTAGTGTGTCAACTTTAGAAATGCTGCATTAGGAATAAGTTTTCAAATTATATTTTATATTATTTCAGCTTATTTTACTTAACACAAACATTTGAATAGTTTCAGCTAATAATAGCACTGCTGTATGCTGTATATGTGTTACAGGCTGACCTGCTCCTGTTGTCCAGCAGTGAACCACACAGCCTCTGCTACATTGAAACTGCAGAACTGGATGGGTATGACTTTCGAGATTTCTCGAATTTGCTGTGTAACATGATTTCATGCTTCCAGTGCAGCTCAATAAAAAAAAAAAGTCAATAAATTTTTCTGCCACAGCGAGACGAACATGAAGGTGCGTCAGTCTCTGTCTGTTACCTCAGAGCTGGGAGATCCTAATAACCTGGCCCAGTTTGATGGTATGTGATCTGATATTGAACACACTCCAAATAGATGCAAATGTTAGCCAGAGTGGAAATGAGAAAGAGAACTAGTAAGAAAAAGAAATCGCTGAGCAATCTTGTGAACTGATAAATGAGGGAACATGTTTGCGTGCAGTATGTTTCAGATTTGCAGAAGTTTATGGAACAAAATAATAAATACTCACTGATAACCACTGTTTATTTACATAATTTAGCACAGATTCACTAAAGTAATCGTGCAAAGTAGGCAACAGCACAAACTCATCCAAAAGAAATCTGTGCAGAATAAAATAATTAATGCAATAAAATTTATAATTGAATAAATAAAAATGAAATTAAAGTTAAAATGACATTTTGGAAAATAATGACTTGATTTAAGTATGCATGATGAAGTGCTGTACCAATGAGAATAATGTCAGGATCAATTTGATTATGGGCTAGTGTATATATGAGCTAAAAATGCAAAGTGCAACAAATGTTTGACCCCACTATGAGTTAGTTTACTGGAGGAAGCGAGAACAGAAGATACAGTGAGTCAAAGTGTGCAGAAAGTAAATTATGTGGTGGACAGTTTCTCAGCAGCATTTTTTTAACACCCAACACAATATACTTATACACACACACACACACACAAACACACACACACACACACACCATCAAACCTGTGTCAGCACAGACCACCCACGCTTCCTGTTTTTAAAGAAGAACAAAAAATTCCTAAGCTCACAGGTTGTACCGAGACCCAGGATGCTGAACATTTGGTCATAACACACATTACTTAAAATAATACTGTTTCGATATATCACATGTGCTGTGTGTATGTTCAGGAGAAGTGTTGTGTGAGCCTCCCAACAACAAGCTTGACCGTTTCGGCGGGACTCTGTATTGGAAAGACTGCAAATACCCCCTCAGCAACCAGAACATGCTACTTCGCGGCTGCGTACTGCGCAACACAGAGAGCTGCTATGGCCTTGTTATTTTCGCAGGTTGGTATATGTGTTTATGTGAATTTCTCTGTGTGTGTGTGATTAGTTTTCATCTGAACCTGTCATGGTGCACCTCAGGTCCTGACACCAAACTGATGCAGAACAGCGGCCGGACTAAGTTCAAGCGCACCAGTATAGACAGACTGATGAATACACTGGTGCTGTGGGTGAGAAACACATTCATTTACAAACCTCTGCTGAACTTCTGAAGATTTCAGTACCGAAATATATAAGCAGCATATACTCTGCAAATTAATGTTTGTAATTTTCCCTTCCTCAGATTTTTGGGTTCCTGGTGTGTATGGGAGTGATCTTGGCCATAGGAAATGCAGTTTGGGAAAAAGAAGTGGGTGCTTTGTTTCAGAGCTTTCTTCCTTGGGACCATCCAGTAGACAACTTCCTGTTTTCTGCCTTCCTGTCTTTCTGGTCCTATGTCATCATCCTCAACACAGTCGTGCCCATCTCCCTCTATGTCAGGTGAGAGAGAGCAAGATGTGGAGGGAGAAATGTAGTGATGGAGGGAAAAATATCAATTATCCAGTGGGAACTGTTCAGGTGGCACTCAAGTACTGTCAAATAAAAAAATATGGAAAATGGTCTGAAGCAATACATGTCTTTTTTTACATAAATCTACAAATCATATGAGCTGTTTAATTGTTTTATTTATTTTATATGAGTATTGTCAACTATTCCAATTATCTAATTTAGGACTTTTTTGGATTTTTTATTTAGTTTTTAGGGATAAGCAATGCTAAGCATTACATTTTAAGTTTTCATTTACATTTTACATTTACAATTTACATTTTACCTACAATTATTTAAATATCAATTTAATTGTTTATCTTAAAATAGTTTTTTTGTTATATCAGGGTTATTATCAATAACTTAAACTATTAAAAACACTTTTGTTAACTGAAATATGCATCTTTGAAGTATTACAATTACTAACTGGAAAACATTTTTAAACTAAAACTGATCTGAAATAAACGTGGTAAATTAAATCTGAATAATAAAAAAATACAAAAGGAAAAAAATAAAATTACTCAAAAGTTATTAAATTACAAGTAATATATAAAATAAGCAAATAAAATAAAAGCAAATGTAAAACATAGTATATAAAATAAGTGAATAAAATCAAAGCTAATTTAAAGTATTAATAAAAACTATAATAGTATATGAATAACAATAAAATATAAAAACATTGCATGATTTTAGTTGCTGGATACTGTTTTTATTTGCTGTATACTAGAAGGTCAAGATCTCTGTGTAAGTTAATTTTATGCTTAATGCATCCTTTATGCATTGTGCTGTTTATTTAATTTTGATTTATTTTGTTGTTTTCATGTTTCCTCAGACTTTCCCTAACAGGTAAGAGATAGACCCCATAGACTCCTCTTTTTTCTCTCTCTGACATAACAGCCTCCCATATAACACCACTAAAAACCTGACTGAACCTCTCTGAACCAGCTCTCTGAATGAGCTCTAACTCTGCCGTGTGGTCCAGTGAATGTAACCCACCTCTGACTGGTAGAGACTCGTACAGGAAGAACTGCAGCATGGCATTGAGCAGCACCATGGCACAGCAAGCACATACCCCAAATCAGTTTTTGCAGTTTTAGACAGATTTGTGAAGTATCTATTAATAAAATCTAGCTTTTAATGGTCTGGTAGACTGTTGTGCCATTGTCCATCTCAGCTGCACACTAAATAACCTTTGTCTTTAGAACAGGAAAACTGTGTATATTTTTGAGTTTTCCATGGGGTCAGAGATCTGCTGTCAATTTGAATGTTTCAACTGAAAACCTGGTCACATTTGCATTGTGATAACCCTCCGTCTGTTTCTCTTTCCATCTGTCTGAATCTCTTAGTGTGGAGGTGATTCGTCTGGGTCACAGTTATTTCATTAATTGGGACCGGCGGATGTTCTGCAGCCGTAGTAACACAGCAGCAGAGACCCGGACCACCACACTCAATGAAGAGCTGGGACAGGTGGAGTACATCTTCAGTGACAAGACAGGAACCCTCACCCAGAACATCATGACCTTCAACAAGTGCTCCATCAACGGTCACACATATGGTGAGGAACAACGGATGGCAGTTATATCCATGGTATAATGTGCAATCAGCTGGCCATTATCATATATATCAGTTTTGCATCATGATGATGTGGTTTATGTGGTAATGATGACCAGCTGACTGTTCATTACTTTATTTACTGCACAGCTGCTTACCAATCAAGTAAATATATATATATATATATATATATATATAGAGAGAGAGAGAGAGAGAGAGAGCAAATAAACAGATACAACACATTTTTGATTTATAATATAAAATTAACTGTGCACTTGAATAAGGCATAAAATATAGCAAGAAACATTTAAAATCTTTTTTTATTACATTTTTATTGTTATTATTACTATTTATTTATTTTTGAACAACTGGCAATTGAAAGCTTATCCTTAAGTTTATCAAATGTTAATCATTATATATATATATATATATATATATATATATATATATATATATATATATATGATTAACATTTGATAGATAGATAGATAGATAGATAGATAGATAGATAGATAGATAGATAGATAGATAGATAGAAAAATAGATAGATAGATAGATAGATAGATAGAAAATATTTTATTTGTACTCTATACAAACATTAAAAAGTAGTCATTGAAAACTTCATCTTCAAATATGTCCAAACAAAAAATAAATATTTAATTTCTACTTTATTTATTCATTCATTCATTCATTCATTCATTTTAATGATTTCAATTACATTGAAATAAACAAAAAAAAGGTAAATACACAATAATAATAGTAATTATTATAATGAAAACTTCTCCTTATTGAAAGAAAAAATAGAATAATGGATGAAATAATCAAATAAAAAAGATGGATTGCAGATGGTTGCAGATTTGTAACAATTTGGTGTCTATTTTAAAATATATTTTTGTGATTATTGTATATTTTATAGTTATAAACATTTAAATAAACATTGAATAGAGACACACACTTATAAATATGTTGTATTAGGTTTGTGCTGTAGATCTCAAGTCATTCTGTCTCTTGTTTCACAGGTGAGGTGATGAACATTCTGGAAGCTCAGCAGAAGGTCAGTGCATCCAAGATTCACTTTCTGGAATTAAAGAATTTGTTATTTTGAAAGTATTGTTGCTCAGGAAGATCTTAGATAATCTGTTCTTCTCAGAGGGTCCAGCCCCTGGACTTCAGTGCGTGGAACGCCTTAGCAGACCGGGACTTCTGTTTCTACGACCAGTCTCTGTTAGAGGCGGTGATGGTGGGAGAACCAGCAGTGCATGAATTCTTCCGGGTCTTATCTCTCTGCCACACGGTCATGAGCGATGAGAAGAGCGAGGGTAAGGATCTGGAGCAGTCTTTGAGGATCGATTGTCTGCCTTTTCATCCGATGGAAGGGTTTAAATAAGGTTTACTTAAGGAAGCTGTTGACTTTAATATTGTTAGAAGGAAATGATATAGTAATTTTAGATTGTAATGCGATTATTTTATCTCATTATCTGTCCTTCTTTCTTATTTTCCTTCCTTATTGTGTCTGTCTTTCACTTCCTGAAGGAGAGCTGCTGTATAAGGCTCAGTCTCCAGATGAGGGGGCGTTAGTAACAGCTGCACGCAACTTTGGCTTTGTGTTTCGCTCTCGCACACCTGGCACAGTCACCACACAAGAGCTCGGCAAAGCCGTCACATACACGCTCCTCGCCATCCTGGACTTCAATAACATCCGCAAAAGAATGTCTGTCATAGGTAACACAAGCACACACTCTCAGTCCTGCAACTTTGAAAAACTAAATATGCAATATGTCAGAAAAAATGAAAATGCCACCACATGAAATCATTTAAAAGAGTACCTGTAAATGGGTACATACACACACACATTGTTGTGCGGTTAAGTGTGACAGTTTTTAAACATTGTTCTGGCTGCAATGCCAGATGGTTTAGCTCTGTGAAAGTGAAAGGGCCAGTAAAATTCCCCTAGGACTGAAGAATCTAGATACAGCATAAATACATCCCTGCCAAGCGTCATAAATAAGTGGAACATTAGCGCTAAATTCAGTACAGAAAGTGCTGTGTGTGTCATATGCACTCTCATAATGCTGAATTATGGCCCTTATGTTTGGGTAAGTGGTACTTACATTGCAGCAGCCATTTCATTTTTGTTTGCATATTGTCATTTATGTCCATTTGATCTGTGTTTACATGGAAAAGTGAGAGATTTATTGAGTGCACTGCAGATTTTTATCTTAAGTTTTAAGCATTTTCATCTAAAATATCTTAAAAATAAGATAATTTGTTTAGTGATTTATACAACTAATCATATACCTAATTCTTATACATATACATTGCCAACTGGGTAAGAAATATGCTTAAGTCAAGATGCATTATCTGAAAAGAAATCTGATAATGTTAGGACTTTGAGATATTGGGAGCTATAATAAGAAAATAGCTTCTCCCATCACTGCAGAGGCACAAGAACAATCTGTAATTTAATGTGTGTGTGTGTCTCAGTGAGGAATCCAGAGGGCCGTATTCGTCTGTACTGTAAGGGCGCAGACACTGTCCTTTTCGAGAGGCTTCACTCTTGCAACCAAGAACTAATGAATATCACTTCAGACCATCTCAACGTGAGTATCTGCTTTTTGGGGTTTGTTTATTGTGTCTACTGTTAGCTTAGCACTGTTTGTATGAAGTTCTAGATTACCCCATGCTCTGCTGCTGTCTTTATAAAACAAACAACAGAGCCCTCTAGTGGATGTTTTAGTAATTAAGTTCTATTTATGTATTTTTTACAAAACACTAATTAACTAAACATTATATGGGATTTTTGTTTTGTGATATAATTATTTTTTGCCAATTAAATGAGCATTTAAAATAGTAAAATATGAATAAATGTTTATGTAAATGAAATGCAGTAGCAAGAGGACAGGGTTGAAAAATTAGTTGAATTTAAGATATCACTACATAGGGGAAAATATCACTGCTTAGAGTGAATGGTTTGAATGGTTTCTGTTTTTGTAATATAGAAAGCAATGCTTGTATATTATTATTTTAATTATACATATATTATAGTTTCCAATAATTATTACTTGTATATTTTTATCTTTAATAGTTATGCTACAGTGAATTTGGGTCAGTACAATATTTTTTACAAGAAATTGTTACTTTGTAACACTTTATTTTAAGGTGTCGTTGCTACGCTTTACATGTACTTACTATTATAATAATACTTAATTAATGATGCATAATTACTTGCAAGTAGCCCAAGTCAAACGCTAACCCTAACCATACAGTAAATGCATGTAGTTAATGAATATTACTTAAATGTATAATTTCACTGAAACAAGGGCACTTTAAAATAAAGTGTAACCGATAACTTTTATTAAGCAAGGATGCATGAATAAAATGTGACAAGAAAAACTTTTAAATTGTTACAAAAATGCATTTGAATTAAATGCCGTACTTTCTGTTCATCAAAGAACCCTGAAAGAAATGTATCACAGATTCCACAAAAATATTATGTAACACTTTATAATAACTTTCATTGATAAATCATTAGCAAACATAACACAATGCTTAAAAGATTATTAGTTAATATATATTCAAAGAGCAAGAAACATGAGATAATATGCTTGTCAACGTTTACTAATAAACTTACTAAACATTACCTAGTGATTAATTAGTAAACATTAACAAGCACATTATCTCATATTTCTAGATATGTAAATATGTATTATCTAATGATCTGTTAAGCATTATAATGTTTGTTAATGATTAATTCATGAAAGTTATTATAAAGTGTTGAAAATATGCTCAAATAGGAAATAATTTTTATAAGTTGTAATAATATTTCACACTATTATGATTTTACTTTTTATTTTTTCTTAATAGATGGATAAATAAATAAATGCAGCCTTGAGAAACCATCACAGTCTTTTAAAAAGCGATTTCATCTGGTGATGTTGACGTGTGTGTGTAATCAGGAGTATGCAGGTGATGGCTTACGGACGCTCGCAGTGGCCTATCGGGATCTGTCCGAGGAGCAGTGGGAGGAGTGGTCGGATCGTTTCCGTGGCGCTGATAAAGCCACAGACTGCAGAGACGACCGACTGGCTGCAGCCTATGAGGAGATCGAACAGGACATGAAGGTGTGTTTGTGTGTCCAGTTCCTTTTGTTTCCTTAGTCTTTTTGTTAATAATATGAACTATTTAATCTTTGTCGTAGTTGTTGGGGGCCACGGCTATAGAAGATAAACTGCAAGAGGGGGTTCCTGAGACTATTGCTATTCTCTCACTAGCTAACATCAAGATCTGGGTGCTCACTGGAGACAAACAGGGTAAGAACTGCATAAGAACCGGCCACAACTGTTATCATTTACAGTTAAAACCATAATAATGTCCTTTTCTCCCTTTTGTGACAGAGACTGCGGTGAATATTGGTTATTCGTGTAAAATGCTGACAGATGACATGACGGAGATCTTCTTTGTTAACGGACACACTGTCCAAAGCGTACGTGAAGAACTGAGGTAAAATGCTGATGTTGGTCTGATCTATCCATCCAACAACTTTTGAAATAAAAAGAGATGTAATCTTTCAGGAAAGGCCGTTTCATTTCCTCATCCTCTTATGTGTTTTAGGAAAGCAAGAGAGCGAATGCTGGAGTCCACGCGCACCAGAGATGGAGGGAAGGAAGCTGAAGCTCAGGGATGGGCTGGTGCTTGTGCCTTTGGAAACGGATGTGGAGGTGGCGGAGCTGCTAACTGGATGCCTGATGAGAGGAAATGTCCCCCTTCCCAGGCTCCGCGCCCCTCTTTATTGGAGTCGATCAGCGGAGAGTTCGCCCTCATCATCAGCGGACACAGCTTGGTGGGTGGAAGAGCATTCAGGAAAGTCATCGGCAGGAATTAGATATGAGTGTTAACGCTATTCATTCTCTTCGGTTTAGCTGAAGGTTGAGTTTGATTAAGTTTATTCAGTGTTATTTTAGAATTATTTACATGCTACAGAATTATTTCTTATTATTTTGAATTAATATTTATTATTATTAATTGAATTATTGTTTAATCAAGATGCTTTCAAAGGAGATGATCAGAAGCGATGTTCATCACATATGCAGATTGCTATCTAATTCTTCTTTTTTTCATTAACATTCAAATATAAAAAATGGAATAAAATGGAAACAATAAAAACGAGTAGCTAGGTTAGATGATTACTTTAAGATTTTGTTGCTGTTAACACTTTCTCTGGATGCGATGAGACTTGTTTTTCGGTTTGGTCAGGTGACATGGTCATTTACAAAATTCTATTTAGCTGTATTTTTATTTCAGTTTTGATTTTAGTCATTTTAGTATTTCATCTTTTTAATTTCATTTCTTTTTCAAGGCAAACAGTTTTTTATATGCTATTATTATTGTTGTTAATTATCAAATTTTATAATTCAATTTTTATTATAACACAGATAAAAGGAAGACAAAAACCTATCAAGAACAGCAACAGTGAAAAAACACATAGCTCATAATTGCATAATAATAGCAAACAGGAAAGTAGCAAATAATAAACTTAAGAAATATATATAAAAAACTCCTCTAAATCCAGCTCACTGACCAGTCAAGACCAGCAAACCAGCTTTGGTTGGTTTAAGCAGGGTTTTTTTTATTTCAGCAGGGATATTGAGGAATATTCCATTTTAATCCAGCTCACTGACCAGCACAGAATATTTCCCTCTCTCTCTCCACCAGGCTCATGCTTTGGAAGCGGATATGGAGCGTGAGTTTTTGGAGACGGCGTGTGCTTGTCGAGCAGTGATCTGCTGCAGAGTGACTCCTCTTCAGAAAGCTCTGGTGGTGGAGCTGGTTAAACGGCATAAGAAAGCTGTCACACTCGCAATCGGAGATGGAGCCAATGACGTCAGCATGATAAAGAGTAAGAGAAAAAACACTTGAAGTCTTCGCCAAGAGAAAAAAACTAACTTTCTGACAGCCGATTTGTTTTGATGTGCAAACATTGGGGTTCTCTGAGTCAAATTACTAGAATTGGTTACAGCTATAAATAATGCACCATCAGAATCGGAATAATATAACAAAATATAACATACTATAATTATTAATGTGCAGTTGTTATACACTGCCGTTCAGTTGTTTGGGGTTGATAAGATTCTTTAATGCTTTAATGTTTTTGAAAGAAGGCTTTTAGAATATTTTGATAAAGCTGAATTTTCAGCATAATTACTCCAGCCTTCAGTGTCCCATGATCCTTCAGAAATAATGTTAATATGCTGTTAATATAAAAATATCATATTATTATCACTATTAAAAACTGTCTAATTGTACTTAATATTTTTGTGGAAACTGATACTTTTTTTCAGGGTTCTTTGATAAATATAAAGAACAGCATTTATTTGAAATAGAACATTGTTTTGTGACAATTGTTCGGTTCTTTAAGAATATCCCCACCGAACGGGGCGTCAGGAGAGGACACGTTGTTACAACTCGTTGTGGGTTTTTATTTACCCTGATTTATTTTTCATAAACAATTGATTAGTCCACACACATCAGCAGGTTATAAACCTGGAGAAATGGAGAGGTTACAATGTAAACAACAATATTGATAGCCACATACATAATATACCATAAAATCTGAATATAAATATATATTACATATTATAACATATACAAATATAAGTAAAATATAAATTTCAATATAGTCAGTATTTAATCTTATAAATATCATAATATACTTAGTATTTAAACTAAATGACTACACAAAGCACATGCATATTAACACAGAAATGCAACAACTTCACACACACCAAATATACAATGTCAATGTTACACATTAAACCAATAGCGTTCTCAGTCTGTTGACTCAAAGTGAAAACAGTGAGTGTAGTTCTAAGTGGCATCGCTGAGCATAGTAATCCATTACAAAATGTAAAGTGATCAACTACATTACCCATCCAGCACTGCAAACAGGAAGTAACTCGTGTGACAGTGAAACGCTCCAATTTCAAACATTTGCCTTTTATATAGCCACGGATACTATCGAGCCGACAATATTAAACATCAGACCGCACACAAGGTTTTATCAGCGTGACCAAAGTAACAGTTTTCAATCATACAAACCGCGCACATGTAACGGCAGCACAGCAGTAACGCAACAGACAACAAACTCAATGGATAAAAACAGCAGCTTACCGGTGGCGCATCTCTCCTGACGAGACAACATGCCAAAATGAATACTCGCTCCCGCTTATAGCCCGCGCTCATTCATTACTGGATTTAACACACCTGTTTGGGATTTGACTGGTCTGTGCTTCAATCAGGTAAGTGAAACCTCCCACCTATTATCCTGCGTTACATTACGAACACCCGTGACATAGTGAACGCGACACCTCCCACTTGACTGACTGATCATGTGATTTAAGGCGGTCATAGGCAAAACATTACACCACATAATACACACTTTTTTTTTTTTTTTTTTTTTTTTTTTTGTGAAGAATAGGACACCATTGTCATTGTTCAAGCACCTCCCCTGACAGATGTGTGGTGTTCTGCCAGGTTTGGTCATATGGGGTATGTACTCTTCATTCTTCGTGAATGGTGGTGCAAGTGGTGGTGAAGGCAGCATAGAAGCATACCAACCAGTGAGAGAGAAAGAGAGAGAGAGAGAGAGAGAGAGAGAGAGAGAGAGAGAGAGAGAGAGTTATCCTGAGGTAATGCCTTCAGAATTGGGGGTTTGGGTGTTTAGGCAGCGCCTGGAGAATTGGTGGCCGAAGAGACGAGGTCTAGGAGTCACTGGTCTTCCACAGGGATGAGGACTACCAGTCTCCTCACGTCTCGCCGTAGGATGACTGACGTCAGCTGCTGAGTATTCCTCTTCAGTTGCCCAACTATTAGGGAGGCAGGGGGGCCTGCACACGTCTTAACGTCCGCGTCTCTCACAAGTCCTTTTTTGTCAGGGTACACGGCCTGGATCCGTCCGAGCCGGAATTGCCCTCGCAGTGCGTTCTGATCAGCAATCCAAACAATGTCACCTATCGCTACATTTCTTTGGGTCTGGTGCCACTTTGGCCGAATGAATAAGTTAGGTCCGGCCAGTTCACTCCACTTTTTCCAGAACATATCCACACCAATCTGGATGGATCTGAGACGGCGCCAGGGATGGGTGCACAAGTCAATTCCTCCTGTATCTCCCCCTTGCCTGGTCCTCCCGAGAAGCAGAGTATTGGGGGTCAAATACTCTATAGAGTCTTCTTGTTCTTGTGCCCTGGCGTCAATCGGCCTTTCATTGGTGAGGTTAGCTGCCTGGTAGAAGAGGGTTTGGAGCTCACCCCAGGTGAGTGAGCTTGTTGTCCCTCCGAGGCTAGTGAGAGCCCTTTTTATGAGCTTAACTGCAGCTTCCGCAGACCCGTTGCGATGAGGTGCGTCAGCCGGATGAAAGTTCCATGCCCACACTGTCCCATTCTTGGCGGCTTTGTCTTCTATGGATGCTTCCCGTAAGGTAGCTAAGTACCTATGCAAGTCTTGTAGGGCAGGTTTAGCTCCAATGAAATTGGTTCCCCTATCTGACCACAATTTTCTGGGATTGCCTCTCAATGCTACAAAGCGAGAGTAAGTTTGGAGAAAGCTTTCCGATGATTGGTCGTCAACGAGGTCCACATGGACTGCCCTTGATGCCATGCAACAGAATACTATGCCCCAAACTTTTTTTCCTGTTCTTTTCTTGACAGCATCCTTGATTTCAAAGGGGCCAAAGAGGTCTAGTGTGGTATACTCAAATGGGTTAGCACGCTGTGAGCGTTCTGGCGGCAGATCACTCATCATCTGCTGGCACATCTTCCCTTTCAGTTTGCGACATGTAATACAGTTGTTTGCAACTTTCTTTACTATCCTCCGACCTTGCACAATCCATGCCTTCCTCCTGGTGCGCAGAAGCGTGGCAGCAACACCTTCATGGTTCTCGTCATGAGCTTCTCTTGACAGTAGTGTTGCGAGCCATGAACGAAATGGAATTAAAGGAACAGCTGTTCCATCTTCTTTCCAGGACTGGATTCGTCCTCCACAGAGAAGGATTCCTGTGCTCTCGTCTCTGTGGACCACCAAGCGGTTCAGTGTTGAGTCCAGGAACTGACTGCCATCTTGGGCTGCGAGGACCAGGTCTTGAAAAGCTTGCGCTCTCTCCTCAGTTGACAGGATAGAACAGTTTGCCTCCCACTTTGATGAGTCAGGTGCCTGGCATTTTCTCAGCCAGGTTTCCGCAGCCCTTCGAGTCCAGGCTATGGAACCACACAGCTTAGACAGAGAACTGAAGCGTTGAGGTTCCACAAGACGTACCAAACCAATCGCCCAGGGCCTTCTCTGTCTGCCTGCCACTGATGTTGCACCCGGGACAGCTGGTGATGTTGATCTACCGTTGACCCCATGTCTGAGGTCCGCCTTGATGTCAGGCCCGTTAAGGTCAGTTCTTTCTTTTGACTGGGCCCTGGTAATCACAGCTGAGAAGGCTTTCCGCTGAAGTTTTCCCACATCTTCAGCAGCAGAGGGTGTAATCTCACTGGCCATCTTCATAGGCCAGTCGGTCTTAGGCCATTTCAGAAACTCAGGGGCTTGCTGCCATTCTGACCCTTCATTAAGTTCCTCCGGAGTTGCACCTCTGGTAAGAATGTCAGCAATGTTTCGTCTGCCTTCAATCCACCTCCAATCTTCCACATGTCCGGCTTTCTGAATCTCACCGATTCGATTTGCGAAAAAGGTCTGGAAGCCGTAGCTGTCCTTTTGGATGGCTGCCAGGATTGTTTGGCTGTCCACAAAGTGAATCCATTGCTTGACTTTAATGTGGCAGTGCTTCTCAAAATACTTTTTTAGGCGGGTAGCGAAGACCGCGCCACAGAGTTCTGCTTTGATCACATCTCCCTTTTGGTCGAGAGGGGTGAGTTTAGCCTTGGATTCCACCAACTTCATTACCACCTTGTCTCGGATTTCCCACCGCAGGTAGAGTACGGCTCCATAGGAGGATTCGCTTCCATCTGAGAACGTGATCCCTGTCGGTGGGCCTATGGCTCCAGGAGGCGTGAGGCTTCTCTCAAACCTTACCTGGCCAAGCCTCACAAATTCTTCAAAGAGCGTTATTGCGGCTTCTCTAAGTTTTAGTGAGAGAGGGGCATCCCATGTGTCTTTAGATGGGTTGTCCTTGCCAGCTTCCTGGAATGATTCTCGTACCAACATCACTCCCTTCTGTTTGGCTGGTGAGGCAAGACCAACCGGGTCGTATAATGCGGCAATCTGGCTAAGAAGTATGCGTCGGGTAAGGGGATTTGGTGTTCCTTCCCTGACATCCTCCATACTCAGATTAAATCCTGTCCTCATTTTCCCTCTTTTCTTAGAGAAGTTGATAGAAGTCAGCAAACGGAGCTTGTCTGTCTCAGGTTCGTAACCGACCCCAAGCGCTTTGTTCTCCCCATCATGCATTTGGTTGGGCAGTACCAGGGTCGTGGGTACAGTTGTTTCAGAAGGGACTCCACTCCTCCCACTTTGGCATGACAGAACCCATGGTTTCAGGAAGAAGCCTCCCGCTCTCAAAATCTCCTCCACCCCTTTGGTGATCCTCTCCAGTGTCTTGAGGTCATCGTGTGAGGTCAGGATGTCATCCACATAGCTGTCCTCAGTCAGAGCTCGCCATTCTTCAATCATATCAGCAAACTGAGGAAGGTTGGCTGTCTCTTTCATTGCAACTTGGGCAATACATCCTGCGGGTTTATCGCCGATATTTACTCTGACGACTGCAAACTCCTCAATGTTGTCCTCAGGGTTGTCTCTCCAGAGAAAGCGGTGGAGGTGAACTTCATCATCTTTCAGCCACACTGAGTTATACATCTTTTTTACATCACCCAGTGCTGCATGGAGTCCACTCCTGAACCTCAGAAGGACACCTCTGATGGGATTGAGTATATCAGGACCCTTGTGAAGGAGATCATTTAGACTTATGCCTCGGAACTCTTGGCTACTATTCCACACAATTCTCACAGGGGTTGAGGAGGAATGAGGGTTCGGTGCAACCAGATGGCTGATGTACCATTTAGGTCCTTCCCAGTTGTTAATTTCCTCCCTTGTGAGTTTTGCAGCAGCCCCTCTTGAAACCATTTCATGTATTTGTTCTTTGTATGCAGCCTTCCACACAGGTTCTTTCTCCAGACGTTTCTCAGTATTTCTGAAGGTCGCCTCCACTGCCTGCCGATTGTTTGGCAGTGCTGTGAGGTCTGTCTTCCAGGGATAAGCTGTGTCCCAGTGGGGAGAGTTGCTGTGTTTGTCCGCCAGCACGTATGTTAGGCATTCTTTTATCTTTTCCAGGTCCCGCTCTTCCTTAAGGGTCATTTCTTTTCCTCCAGGGGGGCACCTACCACACTTGCAGCCGCCACATTGAGGACTGCACGCAGCTCCGATACTGTCCCACCTGAACCACTCGAAGACCTCTTTGTTGGCGGTTGCTGTGCTCCGGATAAGCGCATTTCCTTCCTCTTCCCGAGGTATGATGGTCTCTTTATACGCCATCGAGGCTGATCTCATGGTTCTTGCAAGGTGAGTTTCGGAGCAGTACACGGCCATGTCAACTGTCTCAATGAGATCGGGATGGGTTCCCCCAACGGTCTTTCCTAGCGGACCATCCCAGAGAACGAGGTCTTCCACAATCCTGATTGGCTGGGGAACAAGACGACCTTCCCGATGACTGATAAGAAGGTCAATCTTTGTGGGACGGACCAGTTCGTCTCTGGGTACATTTGGGAAAAACTTCTGCAGTTGCTCGGCAGTGACTAATTGAGTCACCTCGGCGATGTTTTCCAGGCCATAGCAGAGAATCCTATGCTCTGCCACTTTTCCCTTGGATGTCTTCACCTTCAGCCGCAGAGAATATCGTTTGGTCAGGACAGTCTTCTTCATCCCCCCAACTCCATGGACTATAAGCCTGATGTTCTCACCGCACAGTCCAAGGCGATCAGCAGTTTCATTGGTGATGTAATTGGTATCAGATGCGAGGTCGATTAGGGAGCCAATAAGGCATCCCGAGTTTGTCGTCACTTCCATCAGCATCATCACCACTGGATGTTCTTGCAGTCCATCTCCAGCCTTGGCACATACAGTTGATGATATTTTGTTTGAGAATGCATTCTTGTATTTCTCTCTTTGTTCTGGAGTAAGTTCTGCCAGAAACTCCTCTTGTTTGTTGGTTAGGCCAAGTTTCTTTCCTCCAATTTTTATGGTACTCTGCTCCTCACTGCTGTTGTTCTTCCTTGGAGTCGGTGGCTTAGGACACAGAAGGTAATTGTGGTCCGACACCCCTCCTTTCCGACAGTCTACTTTTGGGCAGAGGTATCTGGGTGTGCATCCTTTACCATCCTTGGGGTGGGGCCTCAAACACTTGGAGCACAACCCTAGCTTCTTCACATGGGCCCTTTTTCTTAAAAGATCTTGCTCCCTGAAGATCTTGCACGCAAATAGCTTGCCAGCATGAGAGTCATCTTCACAGACAGTACAGCAGGGATAGTCGTCCTTCTGACCTGCTGTGGATTTAGTGAAAGCCTTCCTCCCTCTCTTATCTGGGTAGTCTGCAGCACCCTTTTCCACAGGGCCTTTGTCCACAGGGCTTGGCTCCAACTGATCCAATTCCTCAAGAATCTCCTCTTGCCTTTTCAAGAATCCTAGGAGGCAATCAAAATGATACTTTGGAGAGAACCTGTTTGCTGGGTCAGTTTTGTGCATAATCCACTCCTTCTTGAGTGAACTGGGAAGCTTGCTTTCAAGAGATTGAGCAACAACACGGTTCTTCACGGCATCCTCTTCACCAAGAATCTGGAGGTTGTACAGTGCTCTTTCAACAGCCTGGATCAATTCAATGGTTCTTCTTGGATTGTTTCCTTTGACAGGGGGAAGAGACTGGACTTCGTTGGTGATCATTAGGACTATTTTTGCTTTGTTCCCGTATTTGCTGTCCAGCAGCCTGAACATATCGTCGGCGGATCCACAGCCAGATAGGACGAGATCCTTCTTGACCTTTTCGTGGAGACTATTTAATAAGTGGAACTTTTTTATACATTCCACACCTTGTGGGTTACCCAATTCTTGTAGGTCCTCCCACTCAGTCTTCCAGCGGTAATAGTCCCTCATGTCACCAGAGAAAGTCGGTAGCCGTGCTCTTTCAAGGCTGATTTGAGGCTTGAGATTAAAGTTTCCTTTGGTCCTTTCCGGGCTGCTCTGCTGTGAGAGGGGCCGTGTGTTCATGTTCAATGCCCCCACATACGTTTTGGGCTTCAGCTGGAGATCGGCAGACATGTCAGGGAGAGAGATGAAAGGAGCATCTCGTATCGGATCACCAACCGCGCTGCTTTCATCTTCCAGGTTTCTTTCTCTACCCTTCACTTGGTCTGCTTCGTCCTCCTCCAGTTTGTCAGACAACGCCAGGACCCTCTTCTTTAGTGTCTTGTGGCGTGTCCTGAGATCTAATGCCCTCGAACCAGGAACCAACTCCTTCCACTCTACTAGCATTTCTCTGAGTTCAATGACCTCTCTCTCAAGACCTCTATTTCTTAGCCTACGGTCCTTGACTGACTTCCGAGGGTTAACTTCCTCTTCCTCTGCCTGAGTGATGGCCGACTCAGCTGTTTTGACCTGCTTAAAAAACACCTCCTCTGCATAGCTGGCCCAAAAGGTTTCCTGGGTGGCATTCTTTACCTCGAGGAACCTGTTCTCACACTCCGCTGTCTTCTCCTCAATTTGGTTTGCAGATTCTATGACCTCCTCATCCGTTGACTCTCTCAGGGCTTCAGCATACTCATGTCCCGCATCTATGACTTTAGAAAAGTCTGTCCTGAAAATCTTCCATTCACTGAGGACTTCAGTCGGTTCCAAGAGTCCCGGTTTGGTGAGAGTATGAGCCCTTTTGGTGAATGAAGCCTGTGCTCTTGATCGCACACTTTTAAGCTTTTCCAAGTCTGCCATTGTTACTCCCTTTGTGTTGACTGGAGAGACGTCAATGCCAATGTGCACACGAGCTCCTTTATCCTTGATCAACGGGCAGTTTGATTAATGATAAACTTGGGGTCAGTCAAAGAAGTGAGAGGCCAGCTGATCCTGGGTTGATTGAGCTTCCTTAATGAAGCAGTCCGTGGCTGTTTTAGCTGCATTCAATCCAGTGCAGTAGGCCGCGGTTTATAACTGTTCGGTTCTTTAAGAATATCCCCACCGAACGGGGCGTCAGGAGAGGACACGTTGTTACAACTCGTTGTGGGTTTTTATTTACCCTGATTTATTTTTCATAAACAATTGATTAGTCCACACACATCAGCAGGTTATAAACCTGGAGAAATGGAGAGGTTACAATGTAAACAACAATATTGATAGCCACATACATAATATACCATAAAATCTGAATATAAATATATATTACATATTATAACATATACAAATATAAGTAAAATATAAATTTCAATATAGTCAGTATTTAATCTTATAAATATCATAATATACTTAGTATTTAAACTAAATGACTACACAAAGCACATGCATATTAACACAGAAATGCAACAACTTCACACACACCAAATATACAATGTCAATGTTACACATTAAACCAATAGCGTTCTCAGTCTGTTGACTCAAAGTGAAAACAGTGAGTGTAGTTCTAAGTGGCATCGCTGAGCATAGTAATCCATTACAAAATGTAAAGTGATCAACTACATTACCCATCCAGCACTGCAAACAGGAAGTAACTCGTGTGACAGTGAAACGCTCCAATTTCAAACATTTGCCTTTTATATAGCCACGGATACTATCGAGCCGACAATATTAAACATCAGACCGCACACAAGGTTTTATCAGCGTGACCAAAGTAACAGTTTTCAATCATACAAACCGCGCACATGTAACGGCAGCACAGCAGTAACGCAACAGACAACAAACTCAATGGATAAAAACAGCAGCTTACCGGTGGCGCATCTCTCCTGACGAGACAACATGCCAAAATGAATACTCGCTCCCGCTTATAGCCCGCGCTCATTCATTACTGGATTTAACACACCTGTTTGGGATTTGACTGGTCTGTGCTTCAATCAGGTAAGTGAAACCTCCCACCTATTATCCTGCGTTACATTACGAACACCCGTGACATAGTGAACGCGACAACAATGATAAAGTATTTTTAATACATCCTAGCTGAAATACATCCTTGCTGAATACTATTTTTTTATAAATTATTTGCGACCCCAAACTTCTGAACTGTAGTGTATTATTGTAATTATTATTACTATTATTGGGAAAAGATTTTTCATCTTATTTTGTGGGTAATTTACAAAGTCTCCCCTCTTTATAATGCCAATCAGTTTTGCTCATAAATGATGCATATTACAGGTAAAGTGTGATCTATGTACAGAATTCATCCATAATCTCTTCTATTAGTAACCATGGGAAGAT
This sequence comes from Carassius carassius, assembly GCF_963082965.1. NCBI lineage: Eukaryota > Metazoa > Chordata > Actinopteri > Cypriniformes > Cyprinidae > Carassius > Carassius carassius. Next base: position 18,139,354 of record NC_081769.1, on the reverse strand, counting down.
GAAATGTAAGGCTTTTTTTTAAGCAAACAGCTCAAGAAAAATAATTCTAGTTCCTTTTTAGCATGGGCAAAGTTGCCCCAGAGAAACCAAATTATTGATATTCGGTCAGTTCGTTGTTGTTTCACATGGTTGCTTCATTTCCCTTAACTGAGCAAAAACATCTCAGAACTGTGCCAGTGGGCTCTCACTGTGTCACAACTATATTTCAAAAGGCTCCTGTGAACATGGATAAGAACGAGATGTGGAGGATGTGGTTTATGTCCAAATCTCTTTACACCATCCTGTGCTGTCCCTGCTCAATATATTTACACGCACACAGACACACATGTTCTTGCCCATGTCATAAGCAATGTCCCATCTTCTGTCTGTTTGCTATGGGCGTGTGCAGGTCATTTTGCTGGTGTTTAGGATTCAAGTGTCAGTCTCAGGAACGTTAAAAATGCAGGGAACACTCATCAAAAGAATGATTGACAATGGTACTTGTGTGAAGAACAAATCTCTTTCACTGATTTAAATCACTTTGGACTGCCCCAAATCTGTTGTTTTAGTATGTGGGATATTTCTGTATTAGTTTATCTGCCTTAACCTACCATTGAACCTGACCAGCACTAAGACAGATGATAACCAAGAGCAGGGGCTTTCAGACTAGGCTCCAGGGACTGTCAGGCGACCTCAAGTGGGTGGAAACATGAGGAAAACAATCTTCGTGATCTATTTTTAGGGGTGTCAAATTTAATGTGTTAACTTGAGATATGCCGTATGTTTAATGCTATCATTTTTCACATTTAATGAGTTCAGTAGCCTATTACTGATTCAAGGCTGGTTAGAATCTTTCAAAGTGTGATTAACTGGGATTATTATTACAATGATGTAGAGTAGCAGCTATATATATAAGCTATATATATTGCAAGTATATTATATATAAACAAATTATTAAAATGATTAATGTCTAAGTATAGGTAGATTAAAAAATATATATGTTTAATATACCCGCCTGAAGATAAATATTTTGAATTCAACTTTATGTATATACAGTGGTGGCCAAAATTATTAGAACACTAGTATTTTAACCGGCAAAAAAATGGTTCAGAATCCAGAAGAACTGTGACAACGTCTCCAAGATGCTTTAAGAACCATTCCTGCAAAGCTACATGAAAAACTATGTGCAAGTGCACCGAGGGCAAACACTGCTTTAAACTCAAATGATGCTCACGCCAAATGTTGATTAAATTTAGTTAATGGAAGTTAACTGATTAGGATCTATTTATGACCTTATTTTTGACAGTTTCCTCATTTTACAGCATTTTTACAAAAGTGTCTAAAACTTTTAACAGTACTATAGCTTTGCTGTTAGGTTTTTTGAAGCATTTTGCAGACATTGCCACACTTCTTCTGGAATGAGTCAGTCTCAGCCTGTTTCTTCATGTCTTTCCAGACAGACTGGATGATGATCAGATCAGATCTCTGTGTGAAACACTGGCTGTTGTCAGAGAAATCTCACTGGATTATTACAATTAATGGCAAAATGAATGTTTGGAAATGTAAACTGATATTTCCTACCGACACACTACAGCAAAACAGAGAAACAGCAAAACAGAGAAATAACTGACATAAAACCATTTTTAGCTGGTGAAAGTACTAGTGTTCTAATAATTTTGGATTTCTCTTCAGGTGTTTATATTAAACAACACCATAATAGTGGGTAGATTTTTTTTTATCTACCTATATTTAGAGATTAATAATTGTAATAATTTGTTTATATATTGATCATTGATATTGATTAACAATTCATTTACATTTATTTTGGATAAAATACAATGGCAAAATAAAAGACAATTATTTAATTTCCAATTTTGTAAAAGTTGAATCATTTTCTCACAGAGTATAAATGGGTCTTTATATATAGTGTGTTTTATCTATATTATCTGCATCAACTGAAAACCCCTCAGATGTGTTCAAATATCTGAACTGCATTGTCTGAAACAGTTTGTTTCTCTCTTTCTGCAGCGGCTCACATTGGCGTAGGCATCAGCGGTCAGGAGGGGATCCAGGCTGTGCTGGCATCAGATTACTCTTTTTCCCAGTTTCGCTTCCTGCAGCGTCTTTTGCTGGTGCACGGACGCTGGTCCTATCTGCGCATGTGCCGTTTTCTCTGTTACTTCTTCTACAAAAACTTTGCCTTCACTATGGTGCACTTCTGGTTCGGGTTCTTCTGTGGATTCTCAGCGCAGGTACGATTTATTCTGGGTCTCAAAAAAAGTGTCTCATGCATGAGGAGATGTCCTAACCTTGGATGTGTTTACTCTTTTGTTTAGACTGTCTATGACCAGTACTTCATCACCCTTTACAATATCGTATACACATCCCTGCCTGTGTTGGCCATGGGCATCTTCGATCAGGTAAGAAAAAGAAAACATACACCTCATACTGAATCATGTTAGTTTACCTTTTATAAGAAACTTACTCTCCCCTCAATCTTCTTCTGTCTCAGGATGTTCCTGAACAGAGGAGTCTGGAGTATCCGAAGCTGTATGAGCCGGGTCAGCTAAACTTGCTGTTTAACAAGCGAGAGTTCTTCATCTGCATCGCACAGGGAATCTACACGTCTGTGGTTCTCTTCTTCATTCCCTACGGCGTTCTCTCTCACGCCACGCAGAGCAACGGAGTCCCGCTGGCAGACTATCAAACCTTTGCAGTAACAACAGCAACGGCCCTTGTCATCGTTGTCAGCGTCCAAGTGAGTCAAGCATTAGCACTTAAGTAGTGCTTTTTGATTTATATGCAAGGTTTGCAGTTTATTTTTTTAGTTTTAGTTGAAGGTTTTATATAATAGTAGCAAGAAATTTTTTTTCCCAAGCTTTTTGCTATTTGTTTCTAGATTGCTCTGGACACGGGTTATTGGACGGCTATAAATCACTTCTTTATATGGGGCTCTTTGGGTACCTACTTCACTATCCTCTTCACTATGCACTCCAGCATTCTGTTCAATATCTTCCCCAAGCAGTTCCATTTCCTTGGTGAGTCAGCACTTTGGCCTAAATGTGTGGCTGCCATCTTAAACAGAAACCCACATCTGATAACGTCAGTTTCTTGAGCACTAAATTAGCATATTAGAATGATTTCTGAACCATAAAGTGACACTCAAGACTGGAGTACTGGCTACTGAAAATTAAAGTAGAAAACTTTTTATTTGTTTAGAATTACAATAATATTTTACAATATTATTGTTTTTATTTTGTATTTTTGACTGAGCACAAAACTATTTCTTACAAAAAAAATAATAAATCTTACTGACTTCAAACTTTAAATGGTATTGTACATTTTTACATTCCTTTGACAGTCATGAAGAATGCACTGAATAGGTCATCTAAAAATAAAATACATACTTTTTTAACAATTATTTAACCTTAATCAGATAATGAAAATATAATGAATTGTAAATATATCACTCAAAAAATGTCTTTAAAATAAGTGTGGATTTTAAATTAGATCTTGTTTGTATTTTATCTTGATCTAAATGTATGTTACTTTAAATAGTGTATGAATACGTGTGGCTTATCTTTTGTTTTGTGTGCATGCCATGTGTTAATTTACCACAGGAAGTGCTCATAACACACTCGGGCAGCCAGTGGTGTGGTTAACTATTGCTCTGGCTACCGTCATCTGCATTGCTCCAGTCCTTGCTTTCCGCTTTCTCAAATTGGACCTTAAACCTCAGCTCTCAGACACTGTGAGTATGAGTGTGTCCCTTTTTTCTGTCCTAAATCGCACGCCATTTTTGAATTTGTTAATATCCATGTTCAACCAAACAAACATTCAGAATAACACAGTGAAGACATTCACAGTCAAGACAAAAAAACGTATTATGATTAAATGTTCTCCTTTTTTTTGTAAGCATTAAATAAATTAATAATGAAGTTTAATGTGTGTTCCATGTTTTTAACTAAATAATTTATAAATATACACACACATCATATCATATATATATATATATATATATATATATATATATATATATATATATATATATATAATTAATCAAATTTATTTAAATTCAATTTACATGGTCTCAAGCACTGCTCATTGAAATTGTGTTTCTGATTGTTGGATAGTAATGGTTGGTTGATTATTGCACACTCTGATTCATAGCACAGATCATATTTGTTTCACATCAGTAGGTTTAACACATTTGTTAGTTTCTGGTTATCCCCTCACAGTCATCCCCGCCCTTTATTATTTTCTCACTGTCTTTCTGCAGGTGCGCTACACTCAACTTGTGCTGCAGAAAAAGCGGAAGCCTGGTGGGCGTGCTGGGCGTGGAGTGGGCGGTGCTGGTGTAGCCAGTGGCAGTGCTCTTGGCCGCTTGGGACGAGGTGGATCTCGGCGCTCTGGTTATGCATTTGCCCATCAGGAGGGCTTTGGCGAGCTGATCACATCGGGAAAAAATATGCGCCTGAGCTCGCTTGGTCTCGCCTCATTCGCTTCTCGCCACAGCAGCAGTTGGATCGATACCCTTCGCAGGAAAAAACACGCAAACAGCACTGGTGCGCAAAACACCCCGCCCAATGGAGAAGACAGCGCCACCTCTTCTCAAGCTCCACCCCTTTCCACATCTTCCTTAGCAGCAGGCGAGGCAGAGCAAAAGAGTAATGAAGCCATCCTCGCTCACAGCCCTGATGATATCGCTCTCAGTGTTATTAGGTGTCCAGAAAGAGAGGTTGGAGAATGTAGTACAGCGACTGTGCAGGTAAATATACATCTGAAAACAAGTTCAAGCACAAATTACAAACAGATACACCACATGCAAGTCAACATGCACAAGGATAGTTTGTCATACAACACTGGTCAGAGCGTTGATTCTGTAGGAGCACAAAAAAGCTAATTTTGTGGATTGACAAAAAAAGAAAATTCCCCCAAGGAGAAAACGGCAGGAAGCAGAACTATTAAAAACACTTTCATTTCTCACTTTTGCACATAGTAGTGGTCTCAGCTCAAAACCGTTCTAATTAGGAAAACCCTTTTTTTTTGTGATATATACATTAGTTCGAAAGTTCACAATCAGTATGTTTTTTTGTTTTTTTACAAATGTAATACTTATATTGACCAAAAGCATTACATTGATAAAAAAAGTGACATAAAAGACATTTATAAAACATTTGTCAACTTTTTTTTTACTTTAATCTTTCAAAGAATACTGAAAGAAATGTATTTGCTATAGAAAGCATTAAGTAGCAAAAATCTGTATAATAATAAAAAAAAATTCTTAACCAGCAAATCAGCCTATTAGAATGATTTCTGAAGGATTGACTACTGAAAATTAAGCTTTGCCATCACAGGAATAAATTACATTTTAAAATATATTAAAATAGAAAAGTTATTTTAAATGATAGGTAAAAATTGATAGCCTGAATGAAATAAAGAATAAAAGCGTCTGCTAAATGCATCATTTTAATTTTAATTTTAAATAGTTTTAATATTTCACAGTATTCTGTCTTTACTGTTTGTTTGTGTAAACGTCTTTTTTTAATGAATTGAATGAATACATTTTTTCATTATAATTATAAATACACAATATACAAACCAGTAACTTTATTAAAGCAGTGGTTGCATTTAAATGGTTATGTAAATGTTTAAAATCTGAAAGCTTAGCTATTTTTGATTTCCTACTTCTTTTTCCCTCTTTACTGATTTGCATATTTTTCAGTGCCTGTTCTTTGGACATAGATCTCACACAGCTCTAAAATCTAACAATGTAAAGCATAACAGTTGGTTGGGACAGCAGCTGTTGTTGACACACTGTTGAACAGAAAAGGTATAGCTGTGATTGCAAGCGGGGATTTAGGGCAAACTGAATATACTGATTGATTTCTGAAATAGTACACAAAGCTATTCAACACTATGCTAAGTGGCTTAATTCCTAAAGTCCATGTTCTCCCCCAAAACTTGACTTTTAAATAACATTTTGGATTTATATTTTAGGTAGAGTGAATGATGACAGAATTTTCATATTTGTAATTTACTCTAGTGCAGATCATTCTAAGACCTTTCATTCTTTCTTCTAGGAAGCACCGTTTGTGTGGAAGGGAACCGGAGCTCGTATCAGTGGTGCCAACAGTCCTGGTCCACCTCCCATTGCAGAAGAAACTTCCAGTGGCGAGTGATGAATAGATGGGCCAACTGGAATCCTTCATGTGAACACTCACACCTTCTGACATGTGCTCATGTTTCTGTCTGAGGACATGGGCAGTGATAACAGCGCCCCAGACAGTTTGGGAGTAAAGACATGCTTGAATTAAAACACATGGAAATGGATGCAGATTCAACCTGTGCATACAAACAGCAAAATACCGTACATTTCCTGTCTTGTGCTCATTTCTCAGATTTCCTGTCAGCGAGAAGGACAAATCTGCTGTTATTTGAGCTGCTTATGACTGTGTTTTCCATTCTAGCTAAGTTATCAGACAACAGACCACTAAAAAACATTGCCAAGGCTGATATTACTACACACCTGACTATCCAAATAGCTGATGTTAATTGTTCTCATATGCTAAATTACATTTTATGTTAAATTAGATTCATTCATTTTTAATCTGGAGACAAAAAAAATCCAAAATGTATACATTAAAGCATTTCTCATCTCTCATATTTAACTAGAAATATGTCAGTGGATAACATGACAAATTAATACCTTGCACATGTAACAGTTCTACAGGTATTACCAATAACTAAATGACCTGAAGTATCAGCCTCAGCTATATCAGGTTTTATGTTTTTCTATTCAAATTGGGTAGTTCTGAATCTTTTCTTGTTCATTTGAAATCTCAGTCAGATCAAGGATTGTCTCTATCTCTATATATTAAGAGCAGCTTATCTTTTCTTCTGTTTCTTCTGACTTTCTTGTGGTCTCATACTGTTTTGACCATTTTGTCAGCATATTGTTTTGCTGACTCAATTACTTCAGCTTTTTTGTCCGTTTGTTGCTCCGAGGTTAATAATGCTACTTGGGTTCAAGCAAGTATACTTATGTACTTTTAGAAAAGGCTAGAGATTTTCTGTTTTTCCCCACTGCTGAAAATAGCACTAAGATGTATGTGGTTCTGTGATAAAACACTAGTTCTCAGCGAGAACGTGACCCTGCTGGATGAACCCGTTGTTCCTCATCCATTTCTTTGCACCATATTGGTGCTCTAACCCTGACTGCTTGGACATGAAATGGACATTAAGTCCAATTCGGCCTCAAACTCTTGTGGGTTTAGGTATTTGCATTAATCCAGTGAACTGTAATAAATGTGTTGGACTTTTTTTATTTATTTTTTAAGTTGGATTAAAATAATTAACATCAGAGTTACCAAATGGATTCCACCTTGACCATCATGGTCTAAATGTGGCCTTCACCAGTGTTTTAGGTAAAAGGTGGAACCGTAAACACGGTGATCTGTTTGTTGTTGTAAATGGGGGAGACAGACCAAGAAAGTTGATAAAGATGTGTGAGAAGTTCCTGCGCACCATACTTTTCCTGTTTCCTGTGTAAGTAAGGCCAAGCTCTCATAATGTTAAATAGGTAACAGTTATATGCCTTAAAAGCTAACTTTGTGAATGTTATTTTTTTTTAATGTGCATCTCTTTCCATCCACACATAAAAGTATTTACATATATTGCAGTAAGAGGATAAAGGTCATTTTATGGATAGTATGTTTCAGTGTCTGTTAGCCAAATCTACATGATCTGTGAAGTAAACATTGTGACCCTACTGTTGTGAATGGGCCTGGTGAAAATTAAAAAAATATATATGATTAAATGATTTTAATTAAGCTAAAAAAAAAATGAGCATTTCTGTGTGTCTAACTACTTTTGAATCATAAATCATTTATAAAGGAATAGTTCACACCCCAACATTAGCTATATTTGTCATAATTTGCTCACCATCATGCCATGATTTGTTAGAAACAAAACGGAAACATTTAGAATGTCATTTTAACCCTACATATTGACCATATGATACTTTTCTCACAAGTGCTGCCCGATTTTTGAACGATTCGTTCTTTCGAGTCGAATCTTTTAAATGAATCGGTTCATACGGTTAACAACACGTTTAAATGATTCATTCACGAATTGAACTGTTCCGGTTCTAGAATTCAACTCACTGATTCAGTGATCCAGTCGAAGCCATAAACAGTGTATTTAAAAAGTACAGAAAAGTATGTCCTTTAATCCACTTTACATTGTTTTTATGAAGCTTTTGAACCTTGAATTTCTACTTTTGTTTTCCACGGACGACAGACAGTCAACATAAGGGTGGGTACTTTATTTTGGAACTATTTTTCATTATTAATAAAATGTATTTATAAAGCCATTCCTATTCCTAATCCTATTGCTAGCAGCAGACCTGATCTGTTCTGGCGATCCTCGGTGATATAGCAGGTCTTGGGTCACGTAGTAATGTTTTATAAAACTGACCGCAAACAGAATTATTCTCGGTCTTTGCCTTGTCAAATAGGAACTTGTTTGTCTTTGTGGTTCATTAGTGTCGCAAGAGCGGATTTGTTAAAGTAACAGATAGTAGGCTATAATGCGCGCGGAGGAGAGGAAGGGGCTGCAGTCTTCTGTCTCTCTCACAAACAAACGAGCTCTGGATACAAATCTAGTCGCAACAGACAATATTGTCATTTTATCAAACGAATAGCTAACGCTCTGTCCTATATCTGTATCAGGATTCAAATAATAGCACTAATGTAACCGTTACATTTAAGATTTTACGTTTTTTTTTATCATTAATAATAATAATCTTTCTGAAATGCTGATGCGAGGAAAATAAAAAATTTAATCTCGTTAAACTTGCTGAAAGGTTTCACATTATGAGCCGTTATACTCATACTGTGTATTTTGGTGGTTGATTTATTTTTTTTGGAAGTGAAATCTCATTTATAATGTGGACGCGATCTACACTCAAGTTTGTCCTCTGTGTTTTAGCTGCGATTAAAGTTCAGCCTGCCCCAGAAGAGCTGTGTCCTCGACAAGGTAATTAATTAACCATTTCATTTCAAAACACAGCCGAGGATTATTTATTTGGATGAATTGGTGTGATTAACCTAAATCAGTTATTCTTGACCTGTATTGTGTATTTTGACTTTAAAAACATAAATCTCTTTCATGGTATTGTTAGGGTGTAGTCAGTCAGAGTGATTCATCTCTGACTCAGTGGTTAATTGATAGGCGCTTGTGGTTAAGAGTAGTCCACTAGCCACTATTAATAAAATTTCCTTTAGTAGCCTATTTTAACAACTTTTAAAAGGGGACATTTCTTCGGTACAAGAAAAAGATCACACTTAAACCATCTTGGAAACTTTTTACCTCATATGAATTAATTAGCCTATTTTTTGTCCAGCTTTAATCTTAAAATATGAAGAAAAAAAAAATTATATATATATATATATATATATATATATATATATATATATATATATATATATATATATACATATGAATGATTACGTTTTAAATATGTTGAATCCAAAAAGAGTAAAAAATAATATAAACGATTCCTTAGTTATTGATTGAAAATGATTATCAATCTTTTTAAATGACTATTTCTAAAAAATACCATTGTGGCAAAAAAGTATGAGCATATAAAAGATGTGACGTATGGAGGGAAAAGATTAATGTAAATTTCAGTTATGATGAGAATAGTTTTATTTTTCATCATTTGCAATCAAGTTATAATTACAAAAACAAAAAAAGTGTATTTAACATGGTATATTTCAGATACATTAAATGCAAAACAAAGGAGATCTTTTTAAGAACAATAATGTTAAAATTTAATCCCCACAAAAAAAAAGAAAAGAAAAAAAAGGTCTTAAACACAATATTTTATTTAAGATGTGCACATGATTGTAACATTCAGAGAGAAAACAATGACATTTATGTCTGTTGGGTGTATGTTAGTGGATAAATTAAATAAACTAGTTTATTTACTGCAGTATTTCCTTCCTGAAATCCAAAAGTGTGCATAAATGAAGTAACACTCACATAAAAAGTCATCCATGAATATGATGAGGATTTCCCTGGTAATGTTGTAGCAGATGTTTGCGTATGACACATAAAAATGTGTGGATTTTATAGGCTTTCAATACTTCGTTATTGTTTCACAGTGCCATGAACTTGGAGAAAATGTTTTACCATTTTCTTTTACGTAGGCTACAGTGATTCCCTTTGGTCCTTTTATAATCATTATGCTGTTGTATTGCTTTTAAATCATGTCCACTGGTTCAGCACACTTACAATGACAGAAAAGAAGAATGATTGTGGGGTAGAATCTGGGGGATTTTAATTAAAGGAAGTGAAAGTAAAAGTACCACTTTATTGCATAATTTTGTTCCATATTTAACCGACGCAATGAACTGTGGGTATAATGTACATAGAGACCAGTATATACGAGACATAAACAAAAACAAATAAAAACTCGTATTTTTGTGATGAATTACCTAAAACTGTTTTGAATCTTCTTCAGAGCCCCTTCCTGGAGTTTTGGTCTTGAAGTTAGGAAGCAATGTTGTGTTTGGCTGCAGGGGCAGTATCACTGTGGACGGTGTGCCATTGGCTTCGGCCAGTGTCATGAATAAAAAATACAGCAAGCAGAGAGACATCACAGTCAGCTGGACATCCCAAAAGCATTATACTAGTGCTACACAGCTAACCAGTATGAGGGGAAATGCTACAACTGGGACATACCAAAACACTGATTCTGCTATGCACACCAATGCTGAAGGGGACACAACGGTCACCGTTAAACCACCTGTAACCATAAGAAAGGAGCAACACACTTCTAGACGTGTTTTGCGTGCTGTCACTCAAACTACTGGACAGGAGGAAGAGGTCTTTGGTATCACCATGGGGACAGATTTTGAGCAAGATGATTATGAGGACTATGATTATGAAGAGGAACGGTCCAGGGTGACAAGAGGCATCAAAAAGCGAACACGCTGGACTCTCAATGGACGACAAGTGCATGCTGGAGTGGAAAGGGGAGGGATTTTAAGACGGCCTCATCTCAGCCTGGCAGATGCTGGGAATTACAGCTGCTACAGAGGAGAGAGACTCATTTCCACAGTCAGAATCAGCGTAGGGGGTGAGGACCTTCTTTCACACTCATATCGATGGTTGTGTGGTTCACAGTTACAAATAGAAGAAATTCACATCCTATTTTCACAGTGCCCCCAGAGAGACCCACTCTCTACTGCTACAGGAAGTTTCACACAAGTAAAGTCCGCTGTGATTGGACTTCCAAAAATCCAGTAACCCCACGGCCACTGTGTTACCTTATTATAACACGGTGAGTGTGTGTGTGTAAGACAGAATTCATTCATTTAGCAGCAATCAGCACTTTATGAATAAATGGCTCACTGACTAGTATTGACCTATATTTTTATATTAAATGTGAATTTAATGTAAAAAAAATAATTTAAAAACTATGAATCGAATACAATAATGAACTTATTATTTTATTTATTATTCATATATGAAGTAATATATATTTTAAATTAAATGTGTTTTTTGGTAATTATAAATTGTGTATATTGAAAATATGTGTATATTAGAAAATATATATAATTAAAACTCTAAAATAAAATATTTTTATATTATTAAATAGTTAAAAAATAATATTTATATTTTATAAACAGATTAAATTATTATTATTTTTTTCTATATTTAATGCATTTTGAAGCAATTTATCGCTTTAGGCCTTTTCTATGCCTAAACTTTAAAATGTTACAATGACACCTAAAACATAAAACAACTAAAATAAAAGTCTTTAGAAGCCATATGAAACTTTGTGTGAGGAAAATGCACCAATTTAACAATTTATGTATTAATAATCATCCCACATCCTTAACTATATAAATCTATAATTTTATTATAAGGTGAAAGGACAATATCCCCTTATTGTAGTAAAATGTCATTATTTAAATACATGTATTATTTATTTGTTACAGTTTACATCTGTGCAGTATATAAAAAATTTTAAAAATACAAAAAAAAATATTTTTTTTAGATTTTAGATCTTAGTTTTTGTTTTTTGTTTTGTGAAAAACATACAGAATAACATTTGGAACTGAATGAAACTGAATTATGACTGAATTGACTGAATTTTCTTTGGTTTCCTTTAAATAACTGATCTTTTCATCTCTCTCTGCAAAGATTTTTTGGCAATGCCACTCGTATACCTTGTTCATTTTCCCGCTCCCGCTGTTGGTGTGCTTTTCATGTGGAAGAGGGTGACAGAGATCTCCATAAAGCAAAACTGTGCATTTATAACACAGCAGGCAGTGCCATGAGCCCTTACCATAACTTCAAGCTGCACGACATCAGTGAGTGCTTCTGTATTACTGTCCTGTGGGATGTTGATTAGTCACACTTTTAGCACACCGTCAATGTGCTTGTAAAATAAAAATCTTTTTCTGTGTAGTTAAGCCAGACCCTCCGACTCAAGTGGTGGTGAAAGCAGTTGAGGGCCAGAAGCATAGGCTTGAAGTATCCTGGACTTATCCCAGTTCCTGGAAGCATGGCTTCTATGTCTTGCATTTCCAGCTGAGATACAGACCACAATTCCATGAGCAGGTAAAGTAGGAAGGCTGATATGCATAATTCTTGATGTGTAAAGTCTGTGGCTGTATTTATGAATGTTTGTATGTGTATTTAGTACCAGAAAGTGCTTATAGATGACAGGATGGACAGACAATTATCCTGGACAATTTATGATGCTCTGCCACACATTCAGTATGAAGTGCAGCTCCAGGCCAAGGATGAGTTCGATGGGCTCTGGAGTGACTGGACTGACACGGTCTATGCAGTCACTTGGACAGGTAACAAAATAGGCTACATGCTATTTTATTATCTAAATATCACGCTACTATATGGACATAAGACTAGTCTGGGTGTATTTTGAAGTATTTTGTGTATTTGGCACATACATGTATTATTGGTTTTAAGAGAGCAAAGATCAGTGCTCATCAGATAAGTGTCCAGCTCTAAACAGATCATGTCCAGATTCTGTGCTTTACTGGGAGTCTATGAGAACATCATTTACACTGTTTGTATTGGGAAAAGCATCTGATTGTCTGTTGGACATTGAGCTTTCAGTCAGTTGGGCAAGCTGTGGAAAAGAACAGGGCTTTGCAACAAACATCCAAAATTGCTAGTAGAATAACAGTTGTTGAAATTAAAAACCACACAAATTGTTCAGAAATAGAGACCCATTTAGTTGAAGACTTTCACATCACATTAAATTTATTGTTTCAAATTACAGTACTTATTAGTATTTGTAAATATCAAAGAACACAGTTATTCCCAATAAGCTATTTCGCTGTTTAGTAGTATTTTTTCGGTTTTTATTTTGTACAACAATCAACAACATACACAATCACATACCAACACAACCGCAAACACTACATGTGTACATACATTTAACAAAATAATAATCAATTATAAAAACAGACTTCTGCAGCAATTCAACCAAATCAAACATGAAAATAATTTATGAAAGGTCATAAACTCAGAGTCGGACCAATATCAATATTGTCTCCCTTTTTTCCAGACTCAAGAACTGTAACACATCTATTTTCCTGCACTGTTTTATTAGTAGCTTTTAAGACCAAACAAACAGACAAAAATCTATTTAATTAATATACGACTACATATAGAATTAGTGTTGTTTTGTTTTCTAGTATAAAATATTCAAGAACAAGACAAAATACACTTTTACATCTTTACACAGCTGCTCAAAACTCTTTTAAAGCCAGATTCAATTATGCCTGTTCTGACCAACTTCAGCTCCTATTATTAAAGACATTTATTATTACGGTGTAAATGCATTCATGCCACATCCAAGCAGCATGGACAGTCTGTGTAAAGACAGAATTTGACTTTTCTGAAAACGCCTTTTAATCTTACATAGCTTTGCTGTAGAGGAGCAAAACAACAGCTTTAAGGTTGTGACAGCCATTTACATTCACCCTAAAAAAAATGTTTTGAACATTAGAATGTTTGTGTGCATTTCTTTGTAGCTCCTGAGACGACTACTACTTCTGAGAGTATTACTTTGGTGAGTTCATTCAACAACACATAATACACACACTGACATATCTCTACATGCTTTTTATTGTACCCGTTTAGACATATACACACTGATTCAAATATTTAAAGCTTCATGTTTCTTATTTCTTCCTGTCATTCAGGAGCCCCTTGAGCCGTTTCCTGAAGGTTCAGGAGGATCTGGAGAAGACCCTGGTGTAGGTGAGTCTGAACAAGAAAACACGGGTAACTTGTCTCATTGTTCTTTTTCAGGCACTATTACTCACACATCTGCTAATTCTATAATGAAAGCAGGCAGGAAATGAATGTGGCACCTTACTGGAAAGTCAAAACAGGAAATGGTCACCATAACATGTTTGGAGTTTAACAATGTGCTGTAATTTCCACACATTTGAGCATTCAGTGACATTTCACCTCTGTCCTCATTTACTCTTTCTGTCAGAATCAGAGGCAATAGATGAGGCTGATTGTACTGCATATGCTAGAGTGTGGCTGTATGTGCCATGTGTTTTTGGGATGTGTTTTCTTGTAGTCTTCACCCTGCTTACAGTCCATTTACTCAGGTAAAACTCAGTCTTTTCCATCTTTTTGTATATTTAGTGATTTCTCAGCTCTGAAAATACCTTTTATCTTTTAAAAAAGTGAGGTTGTTAAAAAAAGTTTCTTTGTTTTTTTTTCATTCACTCCTCATATTTACCCGTTTACTTTGTGTTCTTATAGGAATAGGCTGCATTTCATGTCTAAAATAGGAAAACAGACTTTGCCCTTTGCATTCTTCCTTCATTCCCCTCGACCTGTTCCTGCTCCTGTTCTCTCTGAGCAGCTTCCAGAGGAGGGAAAGTCACTGATGTCTCCTCCCAAACACAGCCAGCAAGACTTCCTTCCTGTTCAGCAAGAGCTGCAGGAGTGTATTCATCTGCATAACATGGATTACTTCCTGTCTCCAGGCAAAGACAGACAATGAGTAAACAGAAAAAATATACTGTGATAGACTAAGGATAGACTAAGAATCACAGAATGGGATTTGTGTTCAATAACAGTATTGTGAGTCCAAACTCAATTATGAGTGTTACTGTATAGACAAAGTAATTCATCTTGTCCTGCATTATTTTTGACTACTATCAGAACCATTTGTAAATAAGATTTTTTAAAGCAATTTCTACAAAATGCCTGCCATCTGTAGACAACGGCAGTCTTATATGAAGCTAAAGCACTTTTATAAATAGCTCTGGATGTGAGTGTCTGCTAAAAGCCTTACATGAATATTGAGATAATCTAATTCAACAAATTGTTTAAAATAATATAGGAATTGAGATTATGGTGAGTAATTTACAGTGTAAGTGAATGGGACCAATTTTTGGAGGATGTGAAGTGTTCAGTTTTACAAAAGCATTTAGGCCAATTAATTCTTCTGCTGAAACTTTTATCATTTAAAGGTGCTCTAAGTGATGTCACACATTTTTTAGGCCAAAACATTTTTTGTCACATCCAGCAAACATCTCCTCACTATCTGCTAGCTGCTTGTCCCCTGAACACACTGTAAAAAAAAGGGGTCTCTGTAGACACCACAGGCTCCACAAACAACAAGAAAAACAAACTGGGCTCACCCGCACCATGAAACATAACAAACTGTTCCAGCCAATAACCAACAAGAAAGATTTGGGGGTGGGGTTTGGGGGGTTAGTGCACGGATGAGGAGGAGGGAGGGTCTAGCTAGCCTCCGTTTTGTTTGACAACAATTTGAACGTCAATAAGAAGTTACGACTCCCGGCATCGCTTAGAGGACCTTTAAGGATTTTATGAATTATTACATTATTCAAATATATCCATTGTAAAACCGTTGTAAAATGGTACATAACTTGACACAGAAACGCCTAGAAAGACCACATTCACACAGTAGCAGAATACTGTTGTCAGTAATGTATTTGAGTTCTTAAAGAGACAGTTCACCCAAAAATGGAAATTGATTTACTCACTTTCAAGCCATCCTATGTTTATTCTTCTATTCCTTCTTCTTTCAGATGAACACAATTGGAGTTATATAAAAATATTTATATCCTGGCTCTTCCAAGCTTTACAATGGCAAATTGAATTGTGGTCAAAATTTTGAAGTAAAATAAAGTGCATCCATCCATCATAAAATTAGTTTCCTGAAGCGAAGTGAAGCATTTGTGTAAGAAAAATATAAATTTTATTTTTAAATCTCTAGCTTCCACTAACTGTCATACACGTGTTCATGAGACAGTGGAGAGAGGAACTAGGTGTAGCCAGTTTTATTGCAGCATATGAAAACCAGTCCCCTTTTTATATTTAAATCCTCTGCCATTTTTCTCCTCAAATCCTCATTTTGTACTTTTAATTCATTACTGTTGTTTTGTTTTGCTCTCTCCTCTCCTACACTTCTTACCAGAGCTTATGCTATGTCTGCGTCCTACACGTCATCCACAGGCCACTCTCTCGTGAACACACATATGACAGTTAGCAGAAGCATGAGATAACAGTTCATAAAGTTTAAAATATGGGTATGTTGGACTATTGTTGTTTCAAAAAGTGAAAAGAAACCTTTTTTTTTGTATGTTGCCATCACTGATATTACTTTAGTCACTGTCACTGTGGTTACTGATAAGGAACAAAGGTTTGACTCTCGCTGTGCATTCATAGACAGTATTCGAGACGCTACTGTAAGTCGCTGTGTGACCGGGACATTTAGGTTGTCAATCCCACATCAAGTACATGTAGTTGTCAATCCCAAAAGCTAATAGTGTGAAGGTATCTTAGAGTTATTATTTCACATTCATGCTAACACACACTGTTTTCATCTTCTTTCCGTATTATTGAAACTGGATTTTAATATGTACAGATTTGCTACATACACTTCCAATGTAAAACAAATTTTAATTAAAATTTTTAAAGAAAGGTTTAACTTGCATTGAACCTGGATGTAAATTTTGTGTTTGCAAGTACAGTATGCTTGCTGATTAAAGAAAATGTACTTACAGAAGACTAGAAATCACCTGTTGGGTGAAGTTGTAGTGAGCTATTTTTTCATTGTGTCTTGTTATACCAGTTTACTCCAGGGAGAGTCATTTTATTTGAATATGGCACAAAATAAGGAATATTGTGAAGTGTTTGCACAGAGTTTTATGAGCTGAACATGTTTCATATTGAATATATGAATATGCTGGATGATATTTTCATTCCAATTTGTTTGTTCATTGCTCATTTTTTGAATATATATTGCTCTATTGCCACTTTATAAGAATAGTGACTTAAAAACCCCAGAGAGATCAAAGGTGACACACTTCAGAGTCCGCTTCAACCACCAAATGACTCATTCTCTGTTTGGTGAAGGCTAAACTAAAACATACAAACAATTGCTCAGATCTACGCCACTGGACTGCATGGTCAACACAGATCTTCAACACCCTTACCAGGCAGAGACACTTCCTTCCCTGCATCAGACGCCTCCATGACCACCTGCTGGAAGTGAAATTGGGATGATGCATTTTAGGAATATACTCAAGCCTAGGTCACAGCAAAACTTTAACCAGCCCTGGGGGAAAGTCCATACAATAAGAGCTTATTGAGAGGAGTCACTGAGATCAAATGACTGAGACGGAGACAATGTAGTCATGCTAAAAACAAACAAGTGCACTTCCGCTTAGCCAAACCTCTGCCATATGCAGGGCCTGAATTGAGTGGGGATTTGGAGAGATAGCATCCCCCGGTTGAAAAAAACTACAAAAAGAATCCCCTCAGTAAAACCACCATCCCCCTTACCATGTCCTTTGGATTAAAAATGTGTATTACTGTATGTAAAACGTATCATGCAAATGAAATTTTAAAATGATCTACTTAAGACAATTCATGAATATCTGCGATTGGCCTGCAATTCCTTTAAAAAGCAGACAGCAAAAAAGGTATGATTTTTCTATCATTAGAATATAAAAACATTCCCCTAACATAATGTGTGCTATATGTGTAGCTGATGTGAGGGATTGAGAGATGATAGGAGAGCTGACATTATCGAGTCACCGACTTTGCAAAAACCAAGAGGCTAAAAGCATTCACTGCACGATAAAGCCTATTAGAATAAAGAACCTTATTATTCAATCAATGAAAGAAAAAACTGCCATTAATGAGTTTTTATGTTTTTTATATTCATTGCACAATGTATTTTTCTGAACATGAGTAGGCCTACATGCGCGAGCACAAATGTGCTATTAATTTAACAGTGCATAGTAATACGATGTTTCGTTCCTTGAATAAATTAGTTTTTGAATGAATCAAGTGATCCAGTGATTCAATAGGGGAGAACAGGGGCGAAAGTAGGCCTACCATTTCTGCTGTGGCCAGTGACTCAGAAGTGTGGTCTATCAATACCAGGTGGTATTTTGTAGAAATGTAGAAAGACTTCAGTATAATTTCACTTTGAACATAAGTTGCACATTGCTACTTTCGACCCCATCGGTTGGGACGAAAGTAACACAACAATATAAGCTAGATTTTTTTCTGTTACTCTTATTTTTCTTATGTTTACCTGATTGTGAACTTGTTAATACTGTATGTAACTGCAAACATATTTTGTCCTTTATCTTTGCAAAAAAATTATTAAATTACATTTTCATATTTTCATTTTACATTTAAGTTTCATCAGATTTCTCAAAACCAGACTGTATTTTTTTTTATTGTCAAATTCATTGTATTTTTATAAAACATTTTTTCAACAGAATATACAATATAAAAATGTCATTACATTAGCATAATAAAAAACTATAAACATAATGTAACACTAGGCCTATTTATGTTTCCATCCAGTTGTTTTTATGCATAAATTGAAAATGTGCATTAAAACATCTGGAAACACTGCAAATTCATACATTCTTAGAAGAGATTGAACCTTTAGAGTTCAAAAAAGAACCTTTAAGTGCAAAAATGAACTTCTAGCTATCAAAAAGGTTCAAAGTTGAACTTAAAGGTTCTATAATGATCCACTGGTTATTTGGCAGTTATTTTAAGAACCTTTGCTGTGGTAAAAGGTTCATATTAGAAGCATATTTAAGGTTCTTTCATGAACCTTTTCTAAGATGTAATGTAAAGACTAGACTGAGTACAGTTAGAACACGATTTGCTTAACTGTTACATTAGTAAATTATTAATTTACACACTCAGTATCATTTACTCTTATTCATTTACTAATTGTGATGTCAGATGCAGTTGTGGCAACATTGTTGATACAATGTGTTTCGTCTGTACTCATGACCACCTCACATATCTCTAAATTGCACAATAATCTTTAGTGCACCATGTTGTTGTAAATTTTTAGAACACAAATTAAAAAACTAAGAAAATAATAAAAATAAAAAAACTAAGTTCAGTTGTATGTTCATAAATGAACCAGAAGCTATTCTGTGCTAAATGGAGAGAGTAATGTGAAATTCTTACCCCTAAAAATAAACTTTATGTTCAAAAGGCTATCTTCATATTTTACAGCCGTACATCCTTTAAATTTTTTTCCCATACCACATACCACAACCTTCAAATCTCAGATAGCCTTCTAATTCAGCTCAGAACATAAGTGACAAAAGCGAATGATTTTAAATGAATCTGATTGCAAAACACCTTTTTAGACATGTTTATATTATTGAGGAACACCGTTATGTCATTTTGTAACACTCCTTCAAATGTGAAGCATATCTATATTTGCTGTGTAAGGTTTCGTC
Source organism: Carassius carassius (assembly GCF_963082965.1). Lineage (NCBI taxonomy): Eukaryota > Metazoa > Chordata > Actinopteri > Cypriniformes > Cyprinidae > Carassius > Carassius carassius. Next base: position 18,119,543 of record NC_081769.1, on the reverse strand, counting down.
AGCAAGATTATTTTTCTTTCTTTCTTTCTTATTAGTAATTGTTTTATTATTATCATCATCATCATTATTATTACTTTTATTATTGCGATATTGTTTCGATTTTGAGAATAAAAACAATCAAAACATATGCATTTAAACCAGGGCGAAGGTTTCTGGGCTTAATACGCAAGTTGCGTAACGCAACGTTGAATCTGTTACGCGCAAGATCAGAGGCCGCGCGGAAAAACCGTTACAAAAACATTCAAGCGCAAACGGCGGCACACTGAGTGGAGCAGCACGAATATCTGAGGTAAGACAACAAAACCTTTCAAATAAAGTATGACCTTTTTGAAAAGCTATGAAAATTGCACATACCTAATGTCATAACTGTGTGTTACATAATGAATAAATGACGACGTGCCACAGAATTAAGCACACAAGATGTTAATGTGGCCACAATATTAAGTCACTTTACCCGTCCAGAGTTAATTATTCTGCGTATATCGTGGTTACTAAAACACCTCAAGACCTTTTCTCAGATGTTTTATTTCAAGACATTTGTAAAGATTTTAGCCTGCTGGTTACCAGAGCACTCGTGTTTTGATTATTTTCACCAGCAGAGGGCGCTGCGAGCTAACGTTACACTGATTGCTTGGTAATGTGCTGCTACTTCATTCATGAAGAACTGAACCTGGACGACAGCAGGATGCTATTATCATAAATTCTCAAAAGAGACACTGTTGTCCCTATATAAAGGTAGTATGTCAAATTAAAATAACACTGTATGTACTTTATAACTGCCTTTCTAACTCTAACTTTATAAATATAATTTTATGACTCCTGTTGTTTTAACAGATACTGAAATTGATGGAGACACTTTAATGAACCTAACTAAGACTATGAAAGCTTAAATATTCCAAAAAAATGAAGGATGAAGTTAAATTTATAAGATTACAAGAAAACCTAAATACCGAGATGCCAGCAAGACCACAGACACCACGAGTAAGTTACTATTCTACATGTGTTCAAAAATATGTGGACACCTTTACTAATTATTATTATTTACTATTGTAATTATTTAATGGGATGTACGGAAGAACTTAGTGACTTTGACATTTTCTTATATTTATGCATTTGGTTGTTATTACAAAGCAAATTTATTGCATTCCCATTTTTAATGGGATGCTCAGTTAGGAGTGATGTCAGGTCAGGTGACCACATATGTTGTTTTTACCATACTAACATGCACCTCTGGAAACTTTTTTGTAGGAATTCCTGTTGATATTCCACCTGGATCAATCTCAAGACAACATATTGCTTGTTTGTAGCAAAAAAAAAAAAAAAAAGACTTTAGACCAGAGATTTTTTCTTTTACAGGACAAAGCAAACAAGATCAAAAACAATTCAAGGTCTGTTTGATTAAATGCGCATATACATGGTAATTTCCATGCATTAAAGGTGCAATATGCAATATTTTTGGCCAGTGTTATATATTTTGTTAAGTTGTTTACTTACAATATTCCAAATGTTTCCAACTATTTTTAAATCGTGAGAAAATTGCAATTTTAACCAAGGAAACGGGGCGTTAGAGCAGGGGGGAGCTGGGAGTCGCCAGTCAATTGCGTCATATCCGCGTTACCCTCGGTTTCCGCTCGTACTGCGTGGAGTCCTGGACAAATGCGGAAGTTGTAGCGTCAATCGAGCAACAAACGATAGCCTGTTTCGTGCAGTCGTTATGGAGCACAATTATTCTTTATCAATTGCAGCTGGTTCTGTCGACAAAGATAAGCCTCAAAAACGTAAGCGTCAACGTAAAGGTCAACCAAACGACCCAAGAAGAAGTTGGGACAAGAAGAGAAATAAAACCAGGATAAACATCGGTGTGGCATTTCCTAAATGGAGAGAACTTCGTGACAAACTGCAACTAGAAAGAGACGCCGATCTTGCATGTGTTTTACTTGACAGGTGAGTAATTGTTTTGACTCTTTTACTGACATAAAAATTGAATACAGAAGACAGTGTAAGTCTTATTGTTAGAATGTCTCATTGTCTATGCATATGATGTGAAAAATCGTGAGGTCATATTCACTGCGAATACTTCTAGGCTTTTTATGAACTATTGGCTGTAATGTTTTCAAACTGCATCTTCGGTGAACTTTTCACGACATAAAATGATGTGTCAAATGTCCAACAATTTTTTTTTTTTTTTTATTAAGTTACCAAAAAGGAGGACCAGCCACGTCAACTCCTTACAAGAGACCTGGAATGCCTCTTCTAACCCTCTCCACCATAGCTTCGTCCAGTGACTCACCATCAGAGAGGTAGTCATTGGCAAATTTGTTTTATATAATTTATCAGAGTTTATGAATAGAATTACATTGGATAAATTTATGAAATATGCTTTACAGAGATCAGTGTTTTCTGGAGCCTGGAGTCGAACACCTTTCTATGTCAGAAAGCGATGAACAGCTATTACATGAAAGGTGACTATTACATGTGTTGTAATACAAAGATGTGTTGATAAAAATGATTTTATCATATAGGCTGATAATAAGAATAAATTGTTATGCATACCGCCATTACAAACCTACATTTTTTTCTTTTTTTGTTGTGGTGCAGTTTTTCAAAGATGAGCTTCCATGATGAGTCCACCATTACTGTGAGCGAAGATGCCAATGATCTTCAGAACACAGTGTAAGTGGTGTAATGCATTGTTACAAAATGCTGTTTGCTGTCTACTCCTGTTTGTGTAATTTTCTGTATACTGTACTTGGTTATTATTTTTAGTATTAGTTCTACCACTACTAATACTACTATTATGTATTTTGGAGAATTGATTTTAAACACCCAGATGATACATCATGGGAAATAGACAGTGAGGACAGCACTTCTGATGAGGATTATGTTCCCTCTATCTGTCTTAGGTTTGTCTGCATGAATCATGTATTTTAATACAGATATAGGTAAAACAAAATAATATCAACTGATTGACGTACTGTAACTGTTATATTATCAATGTTTTTGGCTTCCAGGCTTTACACATTCTTTTTTCCCTAACAAAATGAAAGTATAGAAAAAACTATTTTTCTTGTACATGCTAATAATACAATGTTGTAAATATTTATATATGTATTTACAGAACTGGTGAAGGAACTAATGACTTTAGAAAAATCGAGGAGCTTAAAGTAATTGATCTCGAAGAGACTGTCCATCTAACACAAGAAGATGAAGTGATACCCCTACATGAAGATCATGTCCTTACATCTGATGCTAGCAACAAAGTCATGTGTGAGGAGGACATAATTGGACAACGGGCATCTATTGTATATGAAGCACAGTTGAAACAGTTGGTCAAACTTCTACAGCTACCAGTGGTGAATTGTAAAACCTGCCGGGCTTCACCACCTTTTGAAGTCCACCTGACTTCAAGGGGAACAGCAAGTGTCATCCAATGGGTAATAAAATAAATGCAAAACAATAATTCTGTATATTAGCATATGAACTTAGGAAAAAATATATATTTTAATAGGTGCATGTCACACAAAACCTATTGTTGTTTTCGTTATAAAAAAGATGTATATCATAGTCTCAGTCTCTATTCAGCTTAGTGAACCTACATATATAGATTAGGGATGGGACGATAACCGGTTTTATTGATAACTGTGATAAAATGTGCTGAAGGTTAGTAATATCGTTTAAAAATGAATTATCATTAAAACCGTGTTTGATTATCGCGGTTTTAATAACTCGCTATTAAATCATGTCCAGCCAGCAACAGTCTGACGCAAGCGCAGCGCACAATGTTTTTTTTTGTTTTTTTTCGAGAAGGAATGGCGAAAGTCAGTGACTTTTCTATGCTTTTCTATGCTTCTACACTTTTCATTGTAAGGAAGGAAATGCCACAGAATTTAATCTTTCTTTAAATTAAGTGCATAGAGTTGCTTGTTTTATTAGTTGTTTGTTTATTATTAAATATAAAACTTGCTGAAATGTTTTCAGTGTGAGCATCAACTATTTTTGAACACTTTCATCTCGTTTCAACAAAACCGTGATAATATTGATAATCGTGATAATTTTAGTCACTATAATCGTGATATTAAATTTTCATACCGTCCCATCCCTAATATAGATGAATACAGTTTCAAATTCCAAACAAGACTTTAAAAGTAGTTTTTTATTGTAATCCATATACATTTTAACTCAATGCATATAATTTTTGGAAATTCGTTGTTTGTATGTATTGCAATCACTCTTGTGTATTTTGTCTTATAGATCTGTTCAAATGGGCACAAAGTGTGGACTTGGAATTCGCAGCCTACAATGAAATTTGGAATGCAAGCAGGAGACTTCATGATGGCCACTAACATTCTGCTCTCGGGAAATAACTACTACAAAGTGGCACACCTGTTTAAATACATGAACATGGGCTTTGTAGGAAAGAACACTTTTTTTAATATACAGGACACTTACTGCTTAGGAGCAATAAAGGACATGTGGGAGGACAAAAGATGTGCTGCAATTCAACGTATGAAGAGTAAGGATGGTGTAGTTGTATTAGGTATGTTCTATGGCATTTAAAAAAAAAAAATCTATTCAATACCTACATGTCATTCTATGTGCTGAAAATATTTTAAACATTTTTTTTAAGTATTATTACAATTCAATAATTTTTTAGCCTCTTGTTTAAATTTTTTTTAATGCATTTTTCTGAAATATGAAATCAAATCTCATTTATTGATTTATTGTGCACTACACAGCAGATGGACGAATGGATAGCCCCGGATACTGTGCCCAGTATTGCTCGTACACAGCAATGGAGAATGATTCTAAGGAAATCATCTCTGTTGTCACTATCGATAAAAGGCAGACCAGCCGTAATTCTGTCATAATGGAGAAAGAGGCTTTTGTAGCCACAATGGACAAGCTTCTTGGCGAAGTGCGGATTTCAGAAATATGCACCGACGCTCATGCACAAATCGCATCTGTTATGAGTAAGTTGGTAGTTGTTGACCTATTATGTACAAGGAAAATATAAATTTGATATTCAGCAAATGTGTATGAATAGTCTGTTGTTTTGCTTTTCATTACAAGATCCAACAACTGGGAGATATAAGGACACTGGAGTTGTGCACTCATGGGACATGTGGCATGGAGCAAAGAATTTAGCCAAGATGATTACTGCAGTATGTTTACTTCTTTTTTCATTTTTATAAAATACTCAAACCTATATTTTTTTTTTCAGATTTGTTATGAAAATGTTTTTATTCTAAAATGTACTGAACCACATCTGTTATATGCATACTTAGGAGGCACAGCAATCTGGACAAAAGATCCTACTGCACTGGGTCAAGCACATAGTGAATCACTTCTGGTTCTGTTGTAAGAAGGCAGACACGGTACAGCAGTTCATTGTAAGTAATATATCTACCAGTAGTCATCTTTTCCTGTGACTAAATACAACAACATTTCCATGTAGCAAACATGCATTCATCTAGTACAATGCTTCTATGTGCAGTGAGATTCAGTGTTTTAGGATAAGATTCTATTTGTGCACAGCAAACTCATTATAAAGCACATTACAATATCTATGCTTTATTTGTTCTTCGACTGTATGGTCTTGATTACAAGATTTGTTTTTTAGAAACTATGGAGCAGTGTGCTGCACCATGTCACAAATGAGCACGAATGGTATCTTGGTCACTGCCTGCACGGTAGCCTGCCAGAAATACAAGACAAGCAATGGCTGGAGAGTGGTTCCAAAGCTCACAAGGCACTGGAAACGATAGTTCTAAAAAAGAGGTGGCTCAGAAATGTCCATCGATATCTACCTTTCAGGTAACTTATGGAAGCACCTTCATGTCTGTTTCAAAATGGAATTAGTAACCAGTAGTCATCACTGTGATCAATGTTTTGAATACTACTCGAAATATGAACATAGGCTAATTTATTTCTCCAGATCAACCTGTGAGCTGGAATCATTCCACAATCACTTGTTGATGTACGTCAGCAAGCGGTTCAGCTTCTCACCACTGGTCTACGAGGCAAGAACTCTACTCGCAGCCCTGGATTATAACCACCATATAGATCGACCGCCAATGCTCAACAAAAATGGCCAAAAGATGTAAGATTTAAAAATATATTTTCTATCACACAGAACTTTCTGTTGAACTTGATATTTCGTCCTTCGAATGCGTCTTATTATCCATTTATTTCTGCGTAATTTTTTTGGTCTAAATACAAATTATTTTTCATTACAGCTTTCGCAGACAGTTCCAGAAGAAAACTGGTAGATGGACTGTATATGCCTTGAAGATGGCTAAAGACTACAGTTACATTCCTGATCTGCAAGCGGAAATTGTGCGCGCAAGACTCCAGGCTGATGTGGGGATGCCAAGGCGTAGGGTTCCAAGGCCTGAGGACCCCAGGAAACTAGGCCTCCTTCCAAGTGTCCAACCTCCTTCGATTGACAGCATTCTGGAGTCACATGTCAGTAGAGGCATAGGTATGTACAGCAAAAAATCTTAGCTAAGATGTCTGTTTTAGGATAATTATGCAAATCTATATATACATCTAAAATATGTTATGTTATCGTAATTTAGAACAGATTGTATGACAACTCTCTATTTTATTTACTAGTGTTATCGATCAGTGCAATGTTAGGCTTCATTTATAAATTGCACTTATTAATTTTCATATAATTTCAATTGTTTCTTTTTTTCTTTCCTTTTTTCAAAAAGGAGCAAGCTCTACACTACCAGAGTCAAGAGACAAGCAGTGAGCTAAAACCTCAGCAATCTGAACCCACAAGTTCAGAAGTCTACCTTCAACTTAGTCAGCCAAACAATTTTATAGTTTAATTTTATCCTGAAACTTGATGCATATACCTAAAAATGTTTGTAACTGACACCTTAGAAAAGTTATCAAATATGTAAATAAATGGTAAATCATTCACACAATTTTTTTTATTTGTTATAAATAAATCTTACCAAAAAAACAAAAACAGTTGTTTTATTTACAATATCACTCTTCTAAACAGGTTCTTAAGAAGAACGCAGAAAATAAAGAATAACATATTCTTTATATTTGTAATACAAACATTTTAAATTGAACAGTGGCAAACTATTTTTTTACCAAACAGGTAAGACAGCATATAAATAAAAATGTAACATTGAATAAATAATTATAAATGACAACTAAACAAGTCCTTTAAACATAAATACCCGTTTATAGGTGAACCTGACTAAGCAGCATGTTTCTACAACACAGCAGCGATGAATCCAGTGTACTGCCCATTTGGGTCAGGGAATTTCTCACGGACTCTGCGCACACAGCAGCTAGGGATGACAATGCGGTTTCCCGCCCCAAGTGAACCACACTGCCACAAGACAAAATTTCTGTAAGCAGCATAGCGGTATTCCCGGTTGTCATCCCCAGGCTCCTGTGTGTCATGAATTGCATAAATGTCATTTCTTAAACGGCGTGACAAGCGCAATACCTGCTCATCCAATATGTATAACGACATGTGGGGCAACATGCTTACACATGTGCTGTCTGTCATGCCACAACATTTTTTTTCTATATCAGATGGCATTTCAATGCATCTTGTGCAAGAACACCATCGAGGTACATCCGGTAATTGGTGTTCCTCTTGATTAGCAGGTGGTTGGAGGACATCAAAGATGAGGCCTGGTTCTCTATTCATTACTCTAATCAAGAGTCCTTGAGCTTCAGCCACATTCATATTTCCTATAAGATTCTGAAATTGCACATTTCATAAGTTAATGCCAAATGCTGAAACTATTTTGGATACTTGAAGTATGTCAATACTCACCTGTGTCATCAACATCCTGTCCTCTTGCAGCCTAGACACCCTCAATCTGTCCTCTTCGCACAGTCCAGATGATGCAGTGTTTCCTCTTCCTCTTGCTGCTTGTCTTCCCCCTGTAGACCTTCTACGTCTACTTGATGTTCTTCCTCTTGTTACACTGCTGAGTTCAACCGCTCCAGTTTTTTCTTCCACTCTGTAAGCTCTTCCAATCCCTTTTGCTCTTCCCATCCCTTTTCTTTTTCCTCTGTCTCCATCTTTTGTTCTTCCATGTGATGCTTCATGCCAGCTGCTCTGGGGAGGACTCCAGGTCTCATCAGTATTTGACATGGATACATCCAATGAGGATCTATCTGTGTCTTCCTGCAACATAACAACACATAAGCAAATATAAATAATTGTACAAACAGATATGACATGGCAGCTGACAATACATAGATATACATAAAAATAAACTTGAAAATGTATATAATGTTTTCACTTTTACATAGTTATGTAGAGTGCATAATCCTAAGTCTCATATAAGTTGCAAATCAGCATGCTTACATTTTATATATTCCAAATGTAGCATTCGGTAATAGTTATGTTTATGTAAGGAAAGTATTATTGCTTTAGGTTTAGTTTATTGACATTGTTTATCACGTCTGGGGGGTATTCCAGAAAGCAGGGTTAACTTACTGTGAACTAAAACCTGAACTCTCGGTTGATTAACCCCAAACCTTGCTTACTCGACGTATGTGGTTCCAAAAACTCGTCCGGGAGTAAGTTAATTCAACTCAGAGTATGTTCCTGGTTAAGACTCAAGACATTCTCAACAGAGCGACGAATCGACGAGTCACTATAGAAACGGGCGCTAAGAAAACACGCGCCATGCTGTTTCTTTCTTCTTCTTTTGTTAATTAGTTGTTTACATGCTTAGAGCATATCTCCACCTAATTGATGGCGGTGCAATCATTTTTATTTTTTTCCATTTAATCTTTAATACTTGAGAATGTGAATTATATTGTTTGTTTTATGCTAATTATACATTAAGTCATATCAGATATGTATTTTGATTTAGAATTTAGACATTATAGAAAAATGCCACTCCATGCAGTGAGATATAACATATAATAAATAAAATATATAAATATATATAAGTTAAACATTACCTTGTCATAGTGTTTTATAATTTATACATACCTCTTAATACATAATTTACAGATAACTCTTATATATGCCAATAAAAGAAATAATCATATTAGAATAATATATTACCTTATTTATTACTTATATTAGCGCTTCCTCATTAACATATATATATATATATATATATATATATATATATACATATGTTGTGCGGTATCTATCACGCCCACTGAAGGCTCGCTGAAGTGAACTAATCGTGGATCATAACCTGCTCTGGAGCAGGTTATGTTCAGAGAGTGAGTTGCTATGACAACTAACATAACCTGAAAGTTACCTCCGTTTTTGGAACCGAAAGTTGAGGTTATCCATTTACTTACTCTTAAACATACCCGGGTATGTCACATAACCTGCTTTCTGGAATACCCCCCTGGTGTTTATGGCCATGTAAATAAATATAGCATGTGTTATACATAAAGATTAATCAGTATTTTGGCAAATGATGTGGGTATGTTCGAATGTACTTTTACATCAATTGTTTAGAACACGTAAAACTGCGCCTCGTTATCACAACAATGAATTCGACAAATACAGTAACATCTATGATAACCGATTTAGTATTAAACCTTACTTTTCTTGCGGTTAATTCATTTTAATTAAACAACAGCATGTCATTAAACACAACATTTATAAAAATAGAACTTTACCTCATCCATGAATGATTATTCGATTCCCGTCTGACTCAATATCCCCGGTGGAGTTGAAAACAACAGTTCCGATCATTCCACGCTCCTACACATCGTCATCAAACTACGCCGTTGTTGTTGTTTGGAATATAGCGCCCTCTAGAGGACAAAAATTTTTGCGTATTACACCTTTAAGTTTATCATTTTAGAGAATGATGAGGGTAAAAATGTTTCTCTATTTTCAGGTATGCAACAGGTGAACACAAGTTGTCTTCAGCCCTTGTTACCAAATACCAGTTCTTGAGAGAAAAGACTGGTAAGGATGTGCTTAAAAACAAATTAAAAAAATAAAGAACACCTTTGATTAATGTTGAAGAAAAAATGACATTTGCTGCAGGTTCAGTTAAGTAAGAAAACAGATCATTTTACCACGAGTCCTTCAAAAATATAGCAATCATTGTAGTGGTAGGTTTGCTAAAAAATTATGTGACACTTCAATACTTAAATTTCTATTATCCTGTGAGAATGTTTCACGTATATGTTTATTTATTTATTTTGCAGGATCTATCTGGTCAACATTTGTATCAAAAGAGGCCAAGGTCAGTTTGGGTAAGAGTCACAGACAGAGTCTGGAGGCACAAACAGTGATCAGCGAGTGCCAAAGAAGAGCAGCTGGGGGAGATATTGTTACTGAGCTGGATGAAGAAAAACAAATCTGTGTTGATTTGGCACACAAAGGTAATAAATCACTGATTTGCATGAACAGTTAAGCTAAGAATCACAATGATCAGAAACATAGTATGCCATATTCAATTCAACAAATGTTCTATTAAAGGTGTCAGTGGTTGCTGCCTTGCTGTTTCCACTTCTATTAAAGGAGTGTCTGAGATCTCTTTATGTCATCAGTGAGGTGAGTGTATTTGTATCCATAATATCTAAATCTATAATTTGTTCTTTTTCAACCCCTTCTCTTGGTTATGATTTCTTCTAAACATTTGTTTTTAGAATGGAATTATTCTATGGAGCTATATATATATATATATATATATATATATATATATATATATATATATATATATATATATATATATATATATATATATATATATATATATATATATATATATATATATATATATATATATATAATAAATTTCACGTTAACTACTAAATATTGTTATACTGTAGTATAACATTATTTTCTCCTTGTTTAGGAACCAGATACACCCAACCCTGTGCTGTTTATAAAGGGAGGGACATGTCTTGGATGCAGAGTCTCTTTAAGAAATAATGATGGAAGTGGAGGAGGAAGTCTGTGAAGTAGACGATGTGAACACAGCTCTACACTTCAACTTCAACACTGAATATGCTTCAAAGTTGAGAGACACCGACATTTACTGATGAACTGTTTAATGTATCATAATGCCAAAACCAATATGCCACCCACAATGGCCAATTATTATTATTTGTTTTATTAAATTAATGTGTATGTATATAAATGCATGATATTTATTGTTGTTTATGTATGTGTTTGTTAGTTTGTTTGTAATACATATTTATGGATGAATGTTTATTTATTTGTGTTTGTTGGTTTGTTTGTAATACATATTTATGAATTAAACAGTTTATGGACAATCATGGTGTTCTGTGTTTATAGTGAAATTGGATTGGTACTGTATAATAATAATAACAACAACAATAATGTTATTGCTATCTAGAAAATGATTCATAAAGGAACTGATGAGGGTCATTAATGCACCTTTAAGTGAAGGTTCCAATTAGGACCTTTTCAAAAAGGTTCAAAAATAAACCTTTAAGGTTCCCCCACAGTTGCAATCTCCAGGAACCTACAAAAGGTTCATTTTTGAACCTTTTCTTCTAAGAGTAGGTGGAGGTGTAAAGGCTAAGATATGGCTAAAACCTAAATATAAATGCGATGTAGCAGCTGCCCAGAGAGTGATGTTCCTCTATGTCCAGAAACACCCTCTCATAAACATCTGGATAAAACCAGACCTCTGTCTGTCTTTCTGACCCTCACTCAGACATATTATTTTGGTATAATATGACATAAACATTTGTAAGAAATGATGCAAGACACAGAAATTCGCAATATAGCATGCACTGGAACAAAATAAATACTTTTTGTCACTGTAGCGGGACAAAAGTAACAATTGTTACTTTCGTCCCGACGGGAACTCCTGACATTTAAACCAGATTTAATTTTATACTGAAAAAATCGGAAAATGCAAACTTTAGGATGTGTTAAAGCAATAAATTACCTGTAGATTGATCATTACTGTGACACATGAAACAAGAAAAACAACACGACTAATAAAAAAAAATTACCGCTTCAATAATTTACTTTTTGTACTCGAAAACAGTTTTACGGATTTAACTTCGGGAAACGATGAGGAAATAACGTGATATTTCTCAGCTCCGTCAAGGAATGCATGCTGAATATGCTGTCATAGCTGGGAATGCAAATGCAGAAAAAGGGCTTGGAGAAAATCGCTTTGTTACTTTCGTCCCACGTTACTTTCGACCCCGTTCTTCCCTAGTCCATTCAGATGGACTTTTTCCCTGCCTCCCAAAGTTCATACTATCCAGCCTGCCCTAAATAGTATTGAAAATGACTAATATCACATAGAATTTAGGATGGCTATTATGCACATTTGGACGCAGGCTTGTTTCGTTTCTAATTGAATCCAATATTAGCCGATTCAATAATTATTTTATCAAAACAGGGGCTTGCTGCCACCTACTGGTTGTTTTATTGTCATCATTATTTATCCACGACAGGCCTCAACCAGCCAAGGTTTCAGCACAAAAGCACATTTAGCAAAATATTGTGTAATGTGGACCAAAATTACTCAATTTCTGGCCCAAGAAAGGGGGAAAAAATTAGAAATAATAGTTCATTTCATAAGTATAATTTTTCATTAAATAAAAACCTTTTTAAAAAATAGACAAATTTTGAACGGGACCCACACACGTATCCCTCCCATCCCCAAAAAAGTAACTGACTACACCATCCCCCCCTGAATTTTTTTTTGAGCAATTCGACCACTTGCCATATGAGAGTGTGACCTCCATTCTGCCTGGAAATTTGGTTCGCTCCAAGGTTCATATGACCTTGAACATGAACTGCTTTCACTGACAGAAACACCCAAAAAAAGAACACATCTCGCCAATCTCCACAGGGGGTGGAAATGTAGTGCCCCTTCGCGATTCAAGTATGGGACCACAGTCATGTTGTCCATCTTGACCGGGGCTTTCCCCCTCGGGCTGTTTTGCTGTTTGCATTCACACCGTGAACTCTGAAGCGTCCGACAGCTACATCTTTACGCAAGTGAAAGAGCATATGACTAAATCTCATATCATCAAGGCTGAGAAAAGAAGAAAATAGATAGCAGAAAACAGACAGCTAAACATGGTTTACTGACGTGGCAATAATACACTCTTCACCAGGTTTACATGTAACCCAGGCTTCTCAAATGTCTGAGTACCAAGTCTTGATTGACAAATCCTGTGATTTTGTGTGTGTGTGTGTGTGCGTGCGTGCGTGCGTGTATGTGTCAGATAACAATATATATGGCTTCAAAATGTCCAGCCAACTATGTTCATGAAGATTTTTATTTGTATTTTATTTATGTAGCCTACATTTATCATATCCTTTCAGGGAATATATTACATCCACACAGGTGTATTTTTTCAGGTTAATTACCAAAATTATCTTTAAAACAGATTAATGATTTCTAAATTTTTTTCAGAAAATCCTTTCTTTAGTAACACACATTAATATCATACATACATAAAATTATTTTCAGAACAGGTAATAGAAACCTTATGGTACATTACTTGACACAGAATCAGAAATCAATCAGCGTTGTATAAGGTTTTTTCTTTTTTTTAATGTATAGGCCTAATAGTAAATGTGAAGAAACAGAGTTTTCTTCTTTTTTTATAATCTGGCTGAGATATAAGAATTTTGATGACTGCAAAAATATTTCAATTAAGTATAGGCCTACACATCATTCCTCTGTTCACATGTGACCGACCATAAAAAAACTAATTTGTCACACATTTTTACATTAAAATTTGTAAAAAAAAAAAAAATTATAATAATGATAAAATAATTAATAAATTATTACACAGGCGTAATAACATTTTATTTGAATATTTTCATGTCTAGGTAAAAAATTGGGATTAAATGGCTAATTTGAAATTGAACACTAGATGGAGCACTAGAATACAATATATGGGATCAAGGCTATAGGCCTATCTCATTTGACAAAAATATCAATAAATAAACAAATAAATACATAAATTAAGTACTGAAACTTTTTAGGGTCACCTTCAATTATAATTTTTCCTGAGCTTATCAAATATTAATAGAAATTATTGTATTAATCACTATTCATCATTGTGCACAATAAAAAAAAAGTGAAATACAGGGGATCCAGTTTTTATGTTATTAGATTTTTAACAAAAATTTAATTTTGTACCAAAGGTGCGTTTTGCCTTACAGGTGCAGCAATTTGCTTTAACCTTTATATTTCCAGCAAAAAAAAAAAAAACAGGCAGAAAGAGTACAGGCAGCTAAAAATTATAAAGAATGTCATCAATAATTATGAAATGCAAAATTATAGGCCTATATACGATTTGAAAAAATAGTTTTAGCTGTTAGCCTACTAACTGGCTAGCTAATAACTAACTTCCTGATGCTAACCAGCGGTCATTTTTAAATATCAAGTCCAAATTATTTTGATTTAACCAACTAATAAATTTGCTTGAAAATCAAAGGATATGATGTTTCAGAACAGAGAAACTACAGCCATGACAACTGACATGTCATTTAAGCAGTCCTATCAAAATTAAAAGGCATGTAACGTTATGCTGTTGCTTACACTTTAAATTTGTTTTTTGTTTTTTTTTACTTATTGGCATCATACAAGATTAAAACAATAGATTGTTTTATTTATTCTTAAAAAATAGCTCATCATATCATTGAATTGCAAAATCCTTCTCTTGGGTTTTTAAATGTCCTTTTTTTGTACTTTAATACATTAGAGTAGGCTATATCCGTTCCGTTCCAACAGTAGCCTTACCATTCGAAGCTGCTCGCTATCGCTAGAGGTGCTAGAGCTTTTCAGGAGCCTGTACCAGTCTTCATTCATTCTTCAGTAGCACCAGCCCTCGGAGGAGAGCAGCCATGATTCACATCGATCTCACGAAAATGGCATACGTGATGTCTATATACCTATGTGTGGGATATAGTTTGCCTTCTCAAAAGTTGTACGGTAAGAGTTTCAAGCCGTAGCGATGCCTATATAAATGTTAAAATACCTTTTTATTTAAACATGAACTTAAAGGTATGGATCCAGTATCGATAGCCTATAGGTTAATTTGTAAATTGAATTCCTTGCTGTTTGTTTAGAATGGAAATAGATAACCTATCCAGGCACCTTCAGAAAGTGTGTTGCATTAGACTACTTTTAACTCTGGTTCATGAAACCCTGCTCTGGAGCAATTTTAACATTATTGTTTAGTGAGGCGAAAAAGATGCACAATGTTAAGTAAGGTGGAATCTCACGGTTATTTTCATTTTGACGGTTTAACTTCATATAGCAACTGTATAAATCACAGAAACTGATGGACATCACTAGCCTAAAACTTGATAAACCAGGATTGCGTTTTATTCAGTTAAGAATGAGATACATTTTCAGCTTTGACGACAAATCCATAAGCGATTAGGAAATGGACAGTGATAATAATCATAATTCACGTGTTTTGATTTTAACTTTTTTAATGGAATTGTGTTTTTTGCTTGTTTAGAGTGTCCCAGACCGCAGGAAATGTTCTGTGAGAACACGGTCACCGCCAAGGGATTTACCTACCAGGTGCCTCAGGACAAGATTCCAGACTTGAGAGATCCCGATTGTGAACATGGGTGGTATCATCTGGTGGGAACGCCTTTTTTGTTTTTATTTCCATTTAAAAGACAAATTACAGTTGTTTTGTAACCATTCTATTTTTTTTCTGTTCATAGAATAAAACATTTATCCATGACTCAACGCAGCCTGCGGAGAATTTAGGATTTGTAGTGGCTGTGACTCATGAGAACCTGACTGTCAGCACCTGCATAAACCTTCAATGGCAACTTCACTGTGACAACATTCAGGTAAAGCAACGATCACTTAACTGTTTCTGTGTATTTACACATCGAGAATAAGTGCTGAATAAATATATTCTAATGATATCATTTTTGTTCTGTTACAGCTTCACTGTACTATTAATTATACAGGTAAGTGTCATTAACACAATAAATGCCCTAGTCTAGAATTTTTATATATATATATATATAATTTTTTTTGGGTTATTATAGAAGATTACTTCATCCAAAACTGATGAATTCAAGATTCAAAGTGTTTATTGTCATATGACCAGTGAGGGAAACAAGTTTCACTGAGCAATGAAATTCTTACTTTGCTGTCCACAGTGAATGCCAAGACAGTGCAAAATTATAAACACACATACACAAACTGTACACTATACCAACTATACACACATACAATTTAAGAAACATAATAATAAAAACTATGCTTCAGTAGTATGTAGACTATGAAAATAGGACTATAGACTATGTATATTGTAGACTGTATAATAAGACTATGTATTTCTATCTATGCATTAAAAGAGTATTTCATTGAGATGTAAATGTTCAATGAGATGAAGCAATTGAATCGATTGTTCTTTGAGATAAATAAGTCCACTAGCTAGCTACCTGTTTAAGAGTCTAAGATAGGGCTAACTGTGTCATTATTTACTTACACTCGTGTTGTTTTGGAACAGTATAATTTTATTTCTTTAGTAGAACATTAAAGATAATTTTTACTATATGGAAAATATGCATCATGCAATGATAATGAATTGTAACTCAGTAACGTAATTCTTTCTTTATAGTTTTTTCAGCATACCGTTAATTAATCATTTGTGTGTTTGTTTGAAGTGAAACATGAAGTGCCACTAGAAACCCTGCCAGGAAATTACACATCTTCAGGAGACAAAGAATATGGTAAGTAACCAATGTAAACCATTACAGTGTAAATTACTTATATATTCCACCATTGATTGAGTTTGTCTTCAACAATACTGTGCACACCCTTATGAAAAAGAAGTTTATTCAAGTGTGCAATTAGTATAACTAATTTAAACTAAATGTAGGAAAGTATGCTTTTAGTTTACTTTTTATGTACTTCTCAGAAATGGGCTTTATGTACTCCTCAGAAATATACTTAAAATGACATTTAAGTAAATTTGACTTTATTTACAAAAAGTCTAAATATATTTGAGCTATTACGAGAATCCGTGTTGTCATTATTATATGGTAGAGGGTGCTAATACACATCTTCTGCTCAGAATTTCCAAAACAAACACAAGTGAAGAAGAAAAAAGAAACACCAAATACTAGCACATGTAACATGATCATCTGACATTAAAAAGCATAAAAACTGTAACGTTATGGAATAAAATGTCGACCAATGAAGAGGTAATAATTACAGTCAAGCTTTAGGGTGTTGATCGACCCCATCTACGTTTTGATTATCATTCTGAATCCAATTCATAGTCTTTTTTTCAGCTTTTAGTTCAAAATGTTATTTCTTTATTTTTTATGAAAAACATTAAAGTGTTTTTAAAAATAATGCATGAAGCTACAATAAAATGTTTTTGTTTACAAGCAGATACCCTGTTCTTTCTTTGGATGTTTCTTGTGTTCAAATATTCATACAACAAAAAATATATACACATTAAAACCTAAATAGGGACATAGTAGTATACGTAAAGTATGATGTAAAGTTCACTTAAAATAAACTTATGAGTATACTTGCAGTATAAAACTACTAGTTTCCTGAGACTATAAGTCAAAGTGTACAAAGTATTTAATTAGTAAACTATCAGTGTACCTATAAGTTCACTTTTAGTATAATTGCAGTACAAATTACAAACATAGAGTTAAACTAGTTGTGTACTCAAAGTGTTCTACTGTTATACTTAAAGGATACTTAAAAGTATACTATTATACAGAGGTGGGACAAAGTCATTGTTATGCAAGTCACAAGTAAGTCTCAAGTCTTTGCCCCCGAGTCCCGAGTCAAGTCGAGTCAAAGATGAGGCAAGTCCCGAGTCGAGTCAAAAGTCAAAGCCAACAAGTCTCAAGTTGAGTCCAAAGTCCTACCATTTTAGTTTCGAGTCATTTCAAGTCCTCTTACCACAGAAATAAAATTTATACAAATCATGTATGTCTGTAAGATTTGTATTCATTTAAACCTCTTTTTATACAATGCCATTAATCAAATACAGTAAAAAACTAAAAATTTAAATTTTCACAAAAAATGCTTGTATTTCAACAGCATATTGCACTAGAACAATGGCCTGTTTTTGTCTCATGTGTTGGAGAGACTGAGATATACATTTGTGTTTATCCGTCTAGCAGCAAGGTAGAAATGGTACTTTAAAACCGACGTTGACATGATGTTGGCGAGGTTTTCCATCGGAGTGTGCTACACTCATGTACCTCAAAAATCCCTATTTTTCGTTAGCATGAACCAGCAAGGGAGACGTGCGTTTACTGTCTCGTTGATACAGTATGGTACATCCGATAAGGTGCTTAGCATTCGTTCAAAACTTACCTTTCTTTGTGCAACTTCAGGTGTTGAACAAAGTTGGACGTTGTGGCAGCTCCGTCTGTAATCTTCGACCCGCATGTTTTGCAAATTGCAACTCGTTTTTTGTCAACTACCTCGTAATTTTTATAGCCAAACGAAACTATCTTTGGTATCAAGAACTAGAACTCCAAGGCACTCGAATTGTATAGTGAAGAGTTAAAAAGCCTTTATTGCATCACTGGCTTTAAACGTTAAAACTCTTTTGGTGAGAGGTACATCTACGCGTTGCGGCTATATGCCTTCATCAGGGTGTCAGTATTACGTCCTATAACATCTTTAATATATAAGATGTTTATATTAACTGATTGAAGAATAAAAACACTAAGTATTTTAGAAAATGTTGTATTCATTTGAACTCAATAGATTGCAGCCTGCCATATGATATGCATAGAAATAAAAACATATAAAAAATAAATTACAAAATTAAGACAAACAAATTTAAACTTGGGTAAAAAGAAACAAAGGGAAACCTGGCCATTAGTGCAAATCTCTTTAACTGTATATTAGGCCTAAAGTTACTGCACAATAAACAGAACACTATCCAACTCTTATGGTGCGTTCACACCAGACGCGAATAGAGCGTCTGGCGCGAGTGATTTCAATGTTAAGTCAATGCAAAGACGCAAAGACGACAACCTCAAAAAATCAGATATTTGAGTTTAAAACAACTACATTATTGCATGAAATACTTTTAAACATTTCATGACACGATAACAGTAATATTTAGAAAATTATCTGAATAAAAATGGTGGTTGAAAATGCTGCGTGAACTCAACTGGCAGAAGCCCCCATGACGCGAATTCGCGTCTGTTGTGAAGTTAATTTCACGCACGAATAAAGTCTTTTTTCCAGGGCATACCGTGCATGTTACAAAAACATTCTCGCCTTTAATTTCCGATACTTCCAGTTCGAGAACACGATTATCGCTGATGCTTTTATGTTTAGTTGTTGTCAGAGCGTGCAGTGAGACAGCGTGAGCAGGGCACCGCCCACCCAGCCAATCATCATCGTATATGCAACGGTGTCAGGCAGCTGATGTGTAGCCACTAGCCAAAGCATGACACCTCGAGCTTTATTCAACCAAATTGTAGTAACGCGACACTTTACATTCTCAGTAGAGATAATGGCGTTGCAACGATGGGAAAAGTAATTAATTAGATTACTCCGTTACTGAAAATTAAACTCCGTTAGTAACGCCGTTATACTTAAACGCCGTTACTCCCAACACTGAGAGCGCGTGCTCTCTGCATGCATACAGGCGGTGCACATTTTTTTCACAGATGCAGATACACTGAGAGCGGCGCGGTCGTGTGAACATCCCCCCCAAACATGACATTTGTTGTCATGTTTGTTATAGCAAGGTCTCCTGGCCTGCTTATTGCTGGAATCATGGGGAGCGTGATTGGGTCTGTTTTCATCATATCCGCTACCATTTGGTTTTGTTTGAACAAGAAAAGAAAGTAAGTTGTTATAAAATGTTTTGTGCTCAATTTATTTCTATAATAGTATATAGCATTTAGAACGTTTTTTCTCATTTTTCCTAGGTCAGAGTACACTCCTCCAGGTGAAGCTGAATCTGAGACAAAATTATGAATTGTCCAAGTCAAAGTTTTAGCAGTAGGAATAAGGAATAGGAATAGTCTCTGTAAAAAGAAACTGATGCCTTCAGTGTGAATCTACAATTTTCATAGTCATGAAAATAAAGAAAACTCTTTGAATGAGAAGGTGTGTCCAAACCTTTGGTCTGTACTATATATATATATACATATATAAAAGAACAGCATTTATTTAAAATATAACGTTTGTAACATACTCTAGCGTTCAAAAGCTTGAGGTCAGTATTTTTTATTTATTTTGAAAGAAATTTGTTTTTATTCAGCAAGGATTTGTTAAATTGACAGAAACAGTGATAGTGAAGATTAATATTGTTAGAAAACATCTCTAATTTGTATAAATGCTGTCCTTTTAAACTTTTCATTTATCAATGATCCCCAAAAAGTAGGCCTATCATAGGTTACAAAAAAAAAAAACTGATAAAATAGCAGCACAACTCTTTCCAACACTGATAATAAATCAGCATATTAGAATGACTTCTTAAGGATAATGTGACACTGAAGACAATGGTATGAGTAATGATGCTGAAAATTCAGAAATCACAGAAATAAATTATATTTTAAAGTTAATTAAAATTGAAAAATATTCTTTTAATTGAGTACAATTTTATTATTCTTTTAAAATGCTTTTTCTGTATTTTTGATCAAATAAATGCAGGCTTGATAAGCATAAGACACTTTCATATTGCTGTTTAATTATCAAATATTCCCAGAGGATATAGCACACACCAGCCTCAGACCGGATATTGTCCCCTGGTCTAGAGGCACTAAGCAGGTGGTGCTTATAGAGTTAACAGTACCCTGGGAAGAAAGGATGGAGGAGGCTCATGAGCGTAAGTGCAAGAAATATCAAGACCTGATCCTTGAGAGACATCAAAATGGATGGAAGGCCTGGAATTCACCAGTGGGGGTCAGCTTCAGAGGTTTTGCTGGGCAGTCACTCTGGAGAACCCTTGGGATGCTGGGTATCTAAGGAATTGCTAGGCAAAGTTACCGAACAGGCTGAAAAAGCAGCCCAGTGGATCTAGATGCAGCGAAAGGTGCAGTGGCAGGGCCAACCTATATATAATATAAGGCTACTATAGGGTGAACTATGACAGAGTTGGTGGTAGTCAGCAGGGGTAAATCCAGGATGCTGGATCTGCTGTCGAGCCTTCCCGAGGTGTCATAGGCTTAAATCGATGAAATACCAATGAAGGGTGGTGCGCATCTGACTACCAGCTGTAACTACCAACTATTTAATCTGGTGCTTGAAAGGAAGAGAGAAGGAGAGGAGAAGCGATGCTACTGGCTTACAGTTGGTGCAGGGCTAAGTACCTGTAAAGGTGGGCCAGTTGCGATGGTCTCATCGTATTTTGCATAATACAATCACACCATTATATAATAACACAGGTGTTATTGTAACATTAAGCGCATCATATTGTCAGGTGCTAAAATTCAGATCTGTGCTCGATGGCTGGCACTGAGCCGGGGACAGACCCAAGAGGGTCTGGCTGCAGACTTGCACTTGCACTCTCAGACACTTGCACTTCCGCTAGTGACATCACTTGCAGTCTTTATTTTTTATTGTGTTGAATATTTTTATTACTTTTTGTTTGAATTTCCGACAGACATGTTTTTACAGCTCTGCATTGTAACCAATCACACACGATGCTATTGAGCTTATCAGATCAGAGGTGCTCAGATCAGGGTCGGACTGGGACCAAAAAGTGGCTCTGGACTTTCTGGCCCACATCAGCCCTCACATCATAACGCATCCGTCCCTGTTTTGATGTCACTTATTAATTTAATATTTAAGTAAACAGTTTGGGGATTTTAACCAATAGGGCAACTGATCCTCCGTTGAAAAAATATATAAATAAACTGCGCAGCAGCTGTTCATTTAGCGACTCCTAGTGAGCTCATCACAACACAAACATTCTCCTAGAACACTTTGCATTCAGTCAACAGATCCATACAAATCATGCATGAAACAGTTTATAAACTCAAACGATAGCTTTATGTGCTTTACAGATGAACTTGAAGTCTTTATTCATTCGAAATGTTCAATAATAGATCATCTTTGGCTCGGTAATGCAAGTCATGATCCGATTCGTGAACAGATGATTCCTTTGAGTCAATCTTTTAAAATAATCATTTATTTTGTTGAACGAAACCAGTGTGGAAACCAATGGTTCACAAACTGGATAGATCGGAGGTGCAGGAGTCGTAAAATCGCCTGCCCGACATCCTGGGGCTATTATGTTTTCCAGTCGGGCTCCAAAATGTATCACCGTCCTGCCCAAGTAGGTATCGCTGCAGCCCGGAGACCTCCAAGTGGGAGGAGCTTTTGCCGCAAGTGGGCTGGACTTCACGGAGACCTCCAAGTGGGAGGAACTTTTGCCGCTAGTGGGCGGGACTTTACAAATGGGCGGGGTTTAAGCGGAAATTTCACATTGCGTCATTGCCGGGGTGCGCGCGAACGAGGATGGCATAAAGTAGCGATACTAATGAAAAACAGATTTATTGTTTTTCATTGTAGTTTAAATTTTATTAACAAGAGGTTGTTATATAATTTTGTGACAACTGCAAACATTCAAGTATATTAAATTATATTAATTTCAAGAAAATGAATGAGTAATTTAGAGCAATAAAAAGTTTACTGTTTGTTAATGTTTTTCTTTAATGCAAGTTTGAAATCTGAGGGAGAATTATATTGTTTAGATTGTTACAACCCCCTTGGCTCTAGGTGAAACAAGATTACAAAAGGCCACACGTGGAAGTAAATTTTACAAATAAACATTTAATTTAAAAAAAAGAAAAAAAATTAAATAGTAATACAAGAATTAATAATAATAAAAAAAACATTCCAAGACTTAAGAGGAAAATATTATTGGTACCAAAGTCCAATTTAAGACACTCTTTTCCCCATCTCCTTTTTATCACCAACTCAATCACAGGTAACGCTCCACACCATTAAAAATTCAAGTTTTATTTGATATATGACATGCAAAAAGCAGTGAAATGTAGGTCTGGCATACTCTTTTTAGACTGTGCAAAAAAATAAGAGAAAATTAAATACAAATAATGAAACAACGGGAAAAAAATAAAAAGTTTTTTTTTTTGGAGATAATTAAATACAAATAATGAAATATACACAATATACTGTATTAAACTACTACACAGATGATTTGTAGAGATGCTACACAGAAACTGCTACACAGATGATGTGCAGAGATGTAAACAATGTGCAGTGAGGATGAGTTGCATAGTTAGGTTGTCAAAAAAGCGCATTGTGCAGAGAGTTATAGGGTAGCCCTAAACAACCAGTCTATAGTTCAGTGTGTTTAATGTCCATGTTTAGCAGTCTGATAACATGAGGGAAGAAACTCCTTCTGAGCCTCTCCGTATTTGCCATCAGACTGCAGAAGTGTCTGCCTGACTGTAGCAGATTAAACAGTGGATTTCCAGGGTGGGTGGGGTCTTTAAGGATCTTAACAGCCCTAGATTTACATCTCCTGGTGTGGATATCTTGCAGAGAGGGGAGAGATGTTCTGGACATGTGCTCAGCTACTCTTTGCAGGTTATCTGAAGGTATTTGAAGCTGCTCACTCTCTCCACTGGGGTCCCGTTAATGATGACTGGGGTAGATCTGCTGCTGCCTCAAATAGAAAAGAGTTATTGTAAAATATTATTACAATTTACAATATGACTGTTTCTACTGGATTTCTGAACAAATAAACGAAGGCCTGGTGAGCATCAGACTTCAAAACCATTCAAAACCCCAAACTATCCTGTAGAACAGATATCTAAGGAACCTGAGATTTTAACCTGCTTGATTTTTATCAGCATTGGAACACTTTGCAGCTGCCTTCACTCCAAGGCTATGGATTATATTATACTGGAATGAAGTGTCATTAGTCACTAAACATTCAGTCCAATGACATCCTAAAATAATTCACTGTTGACAAGTTAACATTAACTAAAGTACAATGCACATTTATGTGAGACGTCTACAGAATGTAATGTCATTTACATTCCATCATTTGTCATTTAGGACAGTCTCTGACCATACCCCTGGAGCAATTTTAGGGACAAGCGCTGTTGCAAATGTCCACCTTTAAAGTATGAACATAATTTATCCACACAAAGACCCACACACACACACATTAGTCAAAAATCTTCAGAAAAAATAAATTACACATCTTGATGCATAGAAAAAACAAAAAAAAAATTTACAGGAAAGTGATCCTTTGTGTTTGCAGAGAGAGGCGGTAACCAGGTCACTGAAATGTAACTTTTGGCCACCCAGACTTGAACTTTCTGTAACACAAAGTTTACACATAATGTTTTTGTTTGTTTGTGTTTCCTACAATGACTAAATTAATTCTACACCTGTTGATATTTAATGCATGGTAGTGGACACTGCAGTTATCCTCATATATCCAATGTTATGATTATTAAATTGAGAAATGAATTTGGTAATTAAACCAAATGTTTCAATTGCATTACATTATTTGGATTAACGTTACACGTAAAAATAGATAACATTTTAAAAATATACAGTAACAGCAGGATTTGAAACAATGCATTATCAAGCATTATCAGTTAGGAGTTGTAACTAAGACTCATTCTTATGTAACACTGTACTAAATCTATTAATAGTTATTGATCGCTTAAATATCAGTGCAGTTATAATACATAGGCCTACATATTTTACGTAACGTTAGTCACAATACCTGCTTATGGTCTTCAGTTTCCGTAATCTGCAGCGTAAATCCTTTATATGTATTGCAGAAATATTTAGCACAAAAGGGTAAGACACAATAAAGATGTAATTTATCTGTGCTGCTAATGCTGTCTTAAACGTGCTCTCGGAATAATCGTAATATGAGTTTTGAAGGTAAAATTGCACATGAATGTCCTCCCATTTTCAAACTTGAATGCAATGAGCTTGTAATCATGATTTAACTACGTCAAGACTAAAACATCAACCGCCAAGATACTGCACTTTTTCACAACTTGTAATACGTTGTACAAGTCTAAACTTACCCCTTCAAACTCCTCTTTATTCACGCTGAAAAACCTTTTTCAGGGAGATTCGCAGCGTGCATTAACCCCATGACATTAAATAAACCAATCAAAAGGCTCTGGAGGTTTGTACAGCCCACTTGGAGCTGAAGTCCCACCCATTTGGAGCTGGCTCCGACCTCCGTTTATACCCCTGCCCGAAGGGCTATCTTGAATAGTGATGTAACTTAATTCGCATTGTTCACTCACTTGAAGGGATGAAACGGACGTACTTGATCGTTTGCACTTGTTTCTAAATAGAGAGTAGAAAATCTCTTTTCTACTTTTTTCTAAGTAGAAAAGAGATGTAATATTATGATTTCCGGCATTAAAAAAAAAAAAAAAAATATATATATATATATATATTATTATATTATTATATTAAAAGTCCCGGTGCTCCAGATGGCCAGTCCGTCCCACCGAGTCATCACTGAAATGCCGGTGTTTCTTCACTCGCTCGCTTAGCTACTGTTACCTCTTTGGGGAATTCTCTTGTCAGAAATAAAGTGCAAATGTGTGTACAAATCTGTAAGATATGAATTTCATAGTGTATACAGCTTCAGTGATTTAAGTGGGAGTCTTTGAGAGTGCTTGAACTAGACTGTCAGCAAAAATGCCTTTCTTACAATGAAAGGTGTTATGATTAATAGCCTAACTTTCAATGTTTTTATTCACATTATCTTTCAGTGTAAAATTTGCATTAAATATAAACTGGCTCGTATTGAAAATATGTTAGCCTATGCCATAGGCCCTATGGCATGACACCCATATCTGTTAATTAAGTAAACAGACATGTTTTTTATGCATAGTTTACATTATTAGGTTACTTTGACCATTGTCCATTATAGATCAACATAATCTTTAAAGGTGAGAATCAAGATATTTCATGATAATTCAGTTAATGCGTTAGGGAGTGTTTCGAATTTGCTTTATGTCACATGTTTATTTTTTTCCTTTCGGTAACCCATAGAGACTTACTGAAAAGAAGGCTTCCAAACAGACTGTGGAATTTCAGTCAGTCAAGCAAAACGCACACAACCCAATTTTTTGTATTCGGGGGGCTGCATTCAAAATCCACTTGCTCAAAAATCTGAGGGGCACGTTTGTATAATAAATCTATCTAGTAGTTTTAAATCACTTTTTTCATATCATTTTATGATTCGTGTCTGATAGTTGTGACGTTGCAAATAAATACAAAATGTATATGCATGAATTTCAGAGCTGTTTTCAGATGAAAGTAGGCTAAATATCTGGTAACTGGATTGAATTGTCTAATTATCACCATTGTTTGTCCAGTAACAGATCAACCTGGTCTCACAGAATTCCGTGAAATGTCCACGGGCCCTTAACTCAAAATCCGTGAAATCATCATGGAAATACACATACCAAAAAAAACATGACCAGGGAAATGTGCAATATTATATTAAAAATGTTTTTTTACACATCAGGGTTCTATTGATGTTTATATTTCCCTTTCTTATAATCTGATTTTCTAATTCATTAGAGTTTTGTAAATCCAAAGAAGTTACATTATAACAAATTGCATTTCCCTTCAGACCAATTTGAGGGATAATGTGTTGGCCCTGGGTATAGTGAACAAATAAAAATATTTAAATTCAACCACAAGGCTAAAACTTCAGAATTTACTGTACTGTACTGACAAAATACCTATAGGTAAACAATTAAGGCAATCAATTGTAATAGCTTAATAAAGTAATATGATCAGTGTGTGAATGAGTAACATTAAAATTTCATGATTTCGCACTAACATATTGTAGGGAATTTTAAATTATTCTAAGAAGGTTTGGGATTTGTTGAAACATGAGGCCCAAGACACAGGATGTCATAAATTTAATCCTAGTGCCACGAGTCTGAAGCAAGTCCACCAACTACAAAAAAACAACACGCTGATCATAACAACTCAGATAGGAGATTGGTAATTTTGGGGAAAGTAAGCAAGATGATGATCAAAGAGATGCACAGCCTGACCATCCCATATAAACCAAATGATAGTAATCATGATCACAAGCTCCTCAGACTGGTTTCCCCCACCCAGGACAAAGACCAGGCTCCTTCTAGACCTTTTGACCTTTTGTTCCTCACAAAAAAAGCACATTTGTGCAAATATCAGTCCATTGCAAAACTTCATAGCATATATGTAATCAATGCATTTGTCTATAATGTTCTTATCACTCATTGTTTATGTATTTTGAATAACTATTGAATAGTTTATAGGGTTATATTCATGTTGGGTATGTATATGTTTGATTCTCCTTGCTTGAAACGTTTCTTCCAATCAATACGTTGTCACATGTATCATATTCTTGTTATAGAAATTGTGTCCAAAATTATTCTCTGCAAGAGTGGGAAAATTCGGACCACGGGACTAATAAGACTAATAAGCTAGCTTGCTCTAGCTTACACGCTAGCTCCTCCAAAACCATGAGGAGAAACCATAGTCTCGTGAAACTTTCTTTTCTTTTCCATTGAAAGTTTTGCATTCGAATATCTAATTTCATTCAGAAAAATGTGTCACATGTATCAGATGCAAATCCCCGAGGACAGGAAGCTTGGCCACCCCTCTAGCACAGAGTGCTGAACAAAAATTCTGACTTCATTAAAAGCTGATGTTCCTAACTTTAAATAACTGACACCAGCACAAAGGCCACGTACACACAACTGAATCTCTTTACCTCTGCCGCCTTCTTACTGTAGCTTTATTGTGTAGCAATCAGAAGCATGTGAGAAGCATGTCCAGCATGTGAGTTTTTTCCCATTGTAAATATTGAAATATTTTTTGTTGCTGTAACTGAGTAGTATGTAAGAATAAAAAAAGTGGATTGTGGTTTCTGTTTCCTTTGATAATCTGCTTTATTGAGTTCTCTCTTTCACAGAACTAAGGTCACCAACTACATTTTAAAGTTTAGAGCACATAAAGGAGTACTGCCTTAAAAATTATGCCATTCATTTTTCTTTTATTAACAGTTAAATTTGCACACCTAGGTAGCAATCATCCATAGAGCCCTATCTCACTGTTGTGTTACATCAGCTGTTTGAAGTCATGTCAGGTGTTGATGAAAAAATAAACAAGTCAATGTTTCCTATCTCTCCCTAAGATGACGTCGTATGGAAGTCCTAATACGGACGTCCTTTCCCTCTGTGTTTCTTCATATCTGGGAAGATGACTCAGTTTTGTACTGTAGTCACGAGTTAATGAATGGGTGTAGGTCGAACAGGTGGCAGATGAACTTTTGTTTATTGGCATCAGACAGTGATGAGACCAGATAAAGATGCGTAATGAAAGTAGATAAGCATATAATCTCCTCATAATTGATCTGAGATATCTGAAACTTGATCTGAAATACCTAGTTCTAAAACTAAACTTTAGAATTGTAGTGATTTGTTAGTATTTCAAGAACAAATACTTGTGTCCAGTTTCAAGCCTGGTCAAATAAACATTCAAATTCAGTTTATATATTAAAGTTAATTCATTGAGAGAATACTTGAGAGTATTATGCTGAAAGTATTGTATTGTGAAATCAGTATCATGTATCAAACTGAATCATGACAGGAGTGTATTGTTACACCCCCAGTAACAATTCATTTGGAGTTAGAGGAAAAAGAAATGTTAAATGTCAGTAAAATGTTAAATTTCAGTTTTGTTTTTCATGACTGTAATTTCTGTGTAAATGCATTTTGGGTTAAATATAACCACAGTTGATTTGTCAGATTCAGTTTTAAATATATAGTATTTTACATGGTCATATGCATATGACATGGTATTATAATCAAATAACAGTAAATGTTATTACCAGCAGCACTACTCAGTAAGTGATTACTGTCTTATTAAAAGCCAATTATATGCTATTATCTGGGTAGTTTTTTTTTCTTTTTACATCCTCAGGAAGTTATTCAAAGATATTATGTCAGCATGCAAATCATTTTTTTTTCTTGAGTCTAATTATCTCCTTGTTTGTATAATTTAAGAGTAGTATTGTCCATGTGGATTTATTGGATGTAGTTTCAGTGAAAGCTGTTAATTTTAATAAAAAACAAAACTGTTAGTAGGACTTCATCTACAGCAATATCGTTGACTTGATTGCAAATAAATGCACAGACACTATTTAACTGAACAGAGATGACATAACTGAATCCAATGATGAACTGCCTTTAACTCTCATTTTTGCATTATTGACACTGTTTTCCTAATGAATGTTGTTCAGTTGCTTTGACGCAATGTATTATGTTTAAAGCGCTATATAAATAAAGGTGACATTGACATTGACATTGACTTGGAAATAAAATGATAGCAATAATTATCATTATATATTTTTCCTTAATAGAATGATAACACATGTTTAATAAAATGTTCGACATAATGTTTATGCACAGTGACAGTGACAGTGACAGTTATCGACTCACGTGCAGCCTTATAGCATAGCAGCTTTTGCAATAATCCTTCCCTAATCTCAGGGAATCAAGGTTATGTGAGTAACATTCCACTATCATTGTGATATAAGGATGTGCAGAACAAAGCCGCTCTGTAAGACCAGCCCTGGAGCGCCCCAACAGAGTGGACACATAGCACTATCAGCACATAGCACTATTGGCACATAGCAGTTTCGTGGCTTTTTTTTGAGGACAACTCTACAGTTATTAGGCCCAAACATAAGGCATGGAGCACTGACTGACAGTGATTTCAGGTTTCAGAGTTTTTTTCTGTGCTTTTTTTTTCATATGTTTTCATGTTGACCAATGCTAAAGCCAAAAGGAGGGCGTTCTGAAGTTACAGGGGCTGTAGTAATTGGCTAAAAGAGGTGAATTAATTTGTTGTTTTATGAAGGTAATTTAATGGCAAATAGATTCCCTTACCAAATAGTAGTATACTTTATTAGTTTTATTAAGTATACTTAATTAAAGTTCAAGTATATTTTTAAGTATACTTTATGTAGCAAGTATACAAATATCAGTGTCACACTGTTTCAATACGCCTTGGGACTAAATTGGCCCACTTTCTAGTATATAAAAGTATACTCTTAAGTTCACAACTAGTTTATCTCTATGTTTGTAGTTTGTACTGCAATTATACTAAAAGTGAACTTATAGGCATACTGACAGTTTACTAATTAAATACCTGTATTTAAATAGTTTTATACTGCAAGTATACTCATAAGTTTTCTTTGAGTGAACTTTACATCATACTTTAAGTATACTACTATGTCCCTATTTAGGTTTTAATTAGTATATATATATTTTTATATTTCTTATATTCTTGCTTCATGCATTCTTTTTTTAAACACTTTAATGTGGGTAAGTTTCAAAAAAAGAATAAAATAAATAACATTTTGAACACAAAAAAAAAAAAAAAAAATGAATTGGATTCAGAATGATAATCAAAACGTAGATGGAGTCAATCAACACCCCGAAACTTGACTTCAATTATTACCTCTTCATCGGTCGACATTTTATTCCATAATGTAACAGTTTTGATGCTATTTCATATCAGATGTTCATGCTGCATGTGTTGGTATCTGTTGTTTTTTTGGGGGAAATTCTGTAAAGAAGATGTGTATTAGCGCCCTCTACCGTATAATAATGAAAACACGGATTCTAGGAGCACAAGTATAGTTCAAATATATTTCGACTTTTTGTAAATATAAGTCAAGTATACTTAAATTTAAT